>NW_028297431.1:6386473-6416537 GCF_049724085.1 Artemia sp. Qi Xiang Cuo
TTTTCGGGCTGGGGTTTTTCCAAGGGGGACTTTTCCATTGTGAGGGAAGTTTTGAGGGAGTGAACTTGTGAGGGGAAATTATAAACTCGGGGGAATTTGCCAGAATTATTATACACAATTCTCTTCATGTGTCTTGCTTTCTCTTTTCCCTCTCAATTTTACGCAAGGAGTGGTTAAGAGTAATTGTCCGGGGTAAATTTTCACCGGGATTGAAAATTGAAGATTTTTCAACTGAAAGTAAGGAGCAACATTAAAACTTAAAACGAACAGAAATTATTACCTATATTAAGGGGGTTGCCCCTTGCTCGACATATCCCACTTTACGCTAAAGTTTGAATTTTGTCCCAACTCTTTAATAATGACTCCTGAAACACAAGGGCCGTTTAATTAGAACAATAAGAAGCTTTTCTAAAAGAACTAAAAAACCTCCATATGCATGGAGGTCGTAAGACCTCCATATGCGTGAGACTGACATGCAGTGATGATTTTGGGCGGCAGCGGGTGCCAGACATAAAAATAAAAAAACATGGATGAAGAATCAGCCAAAAAAATCCAAAACATATAGCACCAAACAGGTTAAGAAGGTCAACAAAAATCAACAAATTATTACTCAGAAGATTTTGGAAATCAACAGATTGTTAATGTTTGAATCTTTACAGACGAAAAGCGACGTCAAATTTAGCTACTTAGTTTGCTTGTTTATTTTCACAAGTCAACATGGCAACACTGACGAAACTATTATATTGCCCTAAAATCTTCATAATTCTTACACCATCAAACAAAGAAACATAGAAAGTCACGTTTTTAAGTTATTAATATACCTATGACGGGTCTAGGAGATAAAAACTCCTGGCTACATGAAATTTTATTTTATAAAATTTCATGATGTTTATATTTAGTATAGATGAAGGATTCCTTATATCTTTTTAAGAACTTCTTCAATGTCAGTTAGAGGTCATTTTTAATTTAATATAAACGTTTTCATGAATCATTATTCTTAAGATGTTTGCTAGTCAGCATTTATACGTCCGTTTATCAAAACAAAATTGTTGCTAACAATTGTTAGTAACTAACAGGACAGCGAAAACGCCCGTACATGAAATTTAAATGTGTTGTAAACGCATTATTGTCCTTTCCAAATTGTAAGGTGTACGCTCCAAATCAAATAACTTATAAACTCAATAAATCGAGAGAGAAATAGAGATAACAATAAATCGATAAAATAAACTATATCGATACGAATAACGATCTAATCGAGAGAACTAATTTACTAGAAACGAAAATTTCACAAAAAGGAACAAAAATGCATGAAAATATTAATCGTTAAGCTCCCTCCCGTTAACTCCCTTTCGTTATGGAGCCTGTAGGGCCAATACTCGATAGATTCCTATATAAGGCAGCCAAGAGACAAATCCCCCTAAAAAAAAAATAGAAAAAATACAAATAAAAGTTAACATGAACACGCATAGAGGCGTATAGTCATTGAAATCCCACTAAGCAAACACATAAACTGTACCATCCTCTAAATATTCACAAAAGATTTCAAGAAAAAATCCATCAAAACAATAAATAATTAGAGGATCGAACTAGTCACCAGAGAATCGCAAATTTTAGCAGCGCAATAGCGATGCCTAAGTAAAGAACGATGTTGGCACAATGTATTATTTTTTTTTCTTTAGACAACGGCACTTCGTATCGAAGTAGTTGTCGTAGAAACTTTCAAAAGGGCTAATTCGATTGTAAATTGGAATGGCTAGTGCCCTTTTTAATAGTCGAAAGTGACTGGAAGGCAACTAGCACCCCTTCCGCGCCCACCATTTCCCCGAACAGATCAAATCAAAATTTTGAGACAGCCATTTTGTTCAGTGCAGTTGATTTCCAAATAGAAATTTTGCTTTTGAGGAGGACAATCCCCCCACAGCCCTCAGGGCAAGGGTTGTAAGTTATGACCTGGGGGCATATAAGGTTTTTATAGAAAGATTTGTCGTAGAAACTTCAAAAAGGGCTCATTCGATTGGAAATTCAAAGGGCTAGTGCCCTTTTCAATAGTCGAAAGTGATGGGAGGGCAACTAACTTCCCTCTCACGCCCACCTTTTCGCTCAACAAATCCAGTCAAAATTTTTAGATAGCCATTTTCTTCAACGTAGTTAAAAGTTCTGGAAATTAGGTCTTTTTGGATGACCCCCCCCCACGAACCTCAAGGCAAGGTTTGTATGCTATACCCTGGGGGCATATTAGGTTTTCATAGAAAGTGTTATCGTAGAGACTTCAAAAAGGGCTCATTCGACTGGAACATCAAAAAGGAGACTAGCCCTTTGAATTTCAAATCGAATGAGCCCTTTTTCAAGTTTCTACGACAAAGCTTTCAATAAAAACATTATATACCCCCTGGGCATAACTTACAACCTTAGCCCTGAGGACTCTGGGGGAATATCATCCTCAAGGACCTAATATACAGAACTTTCAACTACGTTGAACGAAATGGCTATCGGAAAGTTTTGATTGGATGCGTTTGGAGAAATATTGGGCATGAGAGGGGGGTTAGTTACCCTGCAATCACTTTCGACTATTAAAAAGGGTATTAGCTCTCTCAATTTCCAATTGAATGAACCCCTTTTGAAGTTTCTACGACAACGCTATCTATAAAAAGCTTATATGCCCCCGTCATAACTTACAACCTTTGCCCTGGGGGCTATGGGGGGGTCTGTCATCCTCAAATACATAATTTCCAGAACTTCAATTACGTTGAACAAAATGCCTATCTCTAAACTTTGATTGAATGTGTTTGGGGAAATGGTGGGCGTGAGAGGGGGGTTAGTTGTTCTTCATTCACTTTCGACTATTAAAAGGGGCACTAGCCCTTTCAATTTCCAATCCAATTAGTCCTTTTTGAAGTTTATATGACAAAACTTTCTATAAAAACCTTATACGCCCCCAGGGCATAACTTACAATCCTTACCCTGAGGGCTCTAAGGGGGCTATCATCCTTAATGACCTAATTTCCTGAATTTTCAATTACGTTGAACAAAATGGGTATCTCGAAATTTTGAATGGATGTGTTTGGGAAATCGTGGGCGTGAGAGGGCGGCTAGTTGCCCTTCAATACCTTTGACTATTAAAAAGGGCACTAGCCTTTTCAATTTCCAATCGAATGAGAACCTTTTAAAGTTTTCACATCGCTTTCTATAAAAGCCTTATATGCCACCAGGGCATAACTGAAAACCCTTGCCCTGAGGGATGGAGCTGGGGGTTGTCATCCTCAAAGACATAATTTCCAGAACTTTCAACTACGTTGAAAAAAATGGCTATCTCAAAATTTTGATTGTATGTGTTTGGGGAAGTGTTGAGCGTGAGAGAGGGTTAGTTGCCCTCCAATCATTTTCAACTAATAAAAAGGGCACTAGCCATTTCAATATCCAATTGAATTAGCGTTTTTTGAAGTTTCTACAACAACGCTTTCTATAAGAACCTTATATACCCCCAGGGTATAACTTCCAACCCTTGCCCTGAGGGCTTTAAGCGGGGGGGGGGTTGTCATCCTTAAAGACCCAATTTGCAAAATCTTCCACTTCGTTGAACAAATTGGCTATCTAAAAATTTTGATTGGATGTGTTTACGGAAAAGGTTAGCGTGAGAGGGGGGTTAGTTGCCCTTCAATCACTTTCGACTATTAAAAAGGGAATCGAATGAGTCATTTTTCTAGTTTCTACGACAAAGCTTTCAATAAAAAACTTATATGCCCCCAGGGTATAATTTATAAACCTTGCCCTAAAGTTTGTGGGGGGAGTGTCCTGCTCAAATATATAGTTTACAGAACTTTCAACTGTGTTGAACAAAATGGCTATCTTTAAATTTTGATTGGTTGTGTTTCGGGAAATGGTGGGCATGGAAGGGATGTTAGTTGCCTTTCTATCACTTTTGACTAATAAAAAGGGGACTAGCCATTTCAATTTCCAATCAAATGAACCCTTTTTGAAGTTTCTACGACAACGATTTTTATAAGAACCTTATATGCCCCCCTGGGCATAACTTAAAACCCTTGCCCTGAGGGCTTTGGGGGGGGGGGGTTGTCATCCTCTAAGACATAATTTCCAAAGCTTTCAATTACGTTGAAAAAAATGGCCACCTCAAGATTTTGATTGTATGCGTTTGGGGAATTGGTGGGCGTGAGAGAGGGTTAGTTGCCCACCTATCATTTTCAACTTCTAGAAAGAGCACTAGCCAATTCAATTTCCAATTGACTTAGCCCTTTTTGAAGTTTTTACGACAATTCTTTCTATAGGAACCTTATATGCCCCCAGGGCATAACTTACAACCCTTGCCCTAAGGGATGTGAGGGGGTGGGGGGGGGGGTTGTCATCCTTAAAGACCTAATTTCCAAAGCTTTTAACTGCGTTGAACAAAATGGCTATCAAAAAAATTTTATTTGATGTGTTAGTGGAAAAGGTGGGCGTGGGAGGGGGGTTAGTTGCCCTCCAATCACTTTCGACTTTTAAAAAGGGCACTAACCCTTTGAATTTCCGATCGAATGATCCCTTTTTCAAGTTTCTACGACAAAGCTTTCAATAAAAACCTGCTCAAAGATATAATTTCCAGAACTTTCAACTGCTTTGAACAAAATGGATATCTCAAAATTTTGAATGCATGTGTTTGGGCAAATGGTGGGCTTGGAAGGGGTGTTAGTTTCCTTCAAATCAGTTTAGACTATTAAAAAGGGTACTAGCCATTTCCACTTCCAATCAAATGAACCCTTTTTGAAGTTCCTACGACAACACTTTTTATAAAAACCTTATATGCCCCCAGGGTATAACTCACAACCCTTGTCCTGAGGGCTCTGGGGGGGGGGTTGTCATCCTCAAAGACCTAATTTCCACAAGAGAGGGGGATTAGCTGCCCTCCAATCATTTTTGACCATTGAAAAGGACACTAGCTCTTTGAATTTCCAATCGAATGAGCCCTTTTTGAAGTTTTTACGACTACTCCTTCGATACGAAGAGCCCTGGCCAAAATAATAATAAAAAAAAATAATAATACATGGTTCTTTACTTAGTCAGCGCTATAGCGCTGCCTATGATACTTTGTAAATCTGAGCGTAGAGGTACAGAACTCCAATGACTTGTTAGAAGTAAGTCCCAGTACGTCATTAAAACGCAGACTTTTCCAAAGTTAAAAGTTGATATCAGATGTACACTTTGGACCTTTCGGAACGAAAGTAATTTTTTCTTTCTTTTTTTTTTAGTTTTTCACGGCGACATTTGCACTCGAAGGATTGTTTAAACTCATAGCAATGAGTCCAAAGTTTTACTTTCAAGAAGGGTGGAACATATTCGATTTCATAATAGTGGCACTGTCTTTGCTGGAACTTGGACTGGAAGGTGTACAAGGTCTGTCGGTGTTGAGGTCGTTCAGACTGGTAAGTATTTGTCCTAATCCTGAGCTATTGCTTATCTGAGGGACAGTCTAATAAGGGGGTTTCTCATGAAAGAGGGAGGAGCACCTGACCAGCTTAAGAGAGGGGTGTGTAAGCCATCATATTTCATTTTCTTTTGGCCACTTTACTAATTATATTGCACTATTCTTATAAATTCTATTTGATGCCTGAAAAGTCAACTTTATTTTCTAGTAAAACTTATGATTATCATGACGTATTGTTTCAGTGGCTTGATTTTTGATTCCAATTTGTAATCGCAAGCTTTTACATAATTTAGAACTGTATTTAGAAGCATAGCTAGGGATATATTATAAGCAAGGCCGTATGTAGGGGAGTACCTGGTTTGACCCGCCACCCCACGTCGAAATTTGTGTCTGATTCACGGAAAAGCAACTAAATACATTAGAATAAATCTTAGCTGCATATAGTATAGCTTTCTTATATCACTCCCTCGAACAATAATACCACCCTCCCCTCCTGAACAAAAACCCTGGGTACGGCACTAATCGTATGTTTTTCATATATGGTTTTCCTTTATGTTTTTCAATATGTTTTTCATAGGAAGGGGAGAAAACTACAATACGCATGATGTGACATTTTAGGCCATTATATTTAAAATTGTATAAAGGGGAGGGGGAGATGTCTCAGAAAAGTTGAATGTAAAATTGATTTGAAAGAGGTTTCCAGTTACTACCTTTAGTTGTGCGATGTGACACATTGCTGTATTTCTTCGTAAATTCTCTCCAGTTTGACGTAAAGAGTTCAGGCTTGTTTTAATTATTTTTAATTTCAGTTAAGAGTATTCAAGCTGGCAAAATCATGGCCAACATTGAACTTACTCATTTCTATTATGGGTAAAACGGTTGGAGCATTGGGTAATTTAACCTTCGTCTTGTGTATCATCATTTTCATCTTTGCTGTCATGGGTATGCAACTCTTTGGAAAGAATTATTATGGTAAGCAATTTAGATTCCTGACTGTATGGCCATATCATCTTATGGTTGTAAGGCCATGCAGCCATAAGGCTATATGGTCTTGCATTATTATTGAAATTATTAGAAATCATAGCTTCGAAAAGGCAGCCATGAATTTCAGTCGTGAAATAAAAAAATTGGACAGAAGTGAACATTTGTGACCACAGTTGCTACCCAATTTTTGCGATATTTTTTCCCTAAAGTTGCTTGAAATTTTCTTAATCAGCTTAAAGGATAATTTGCCTGTTTAAAATTTTTTTTGTCTCATAACCATGAACTTACGGAGTGACGAGGACTTTGATTCTTGCCAGCCCTCCGAAATTTTTGATTTTTACAATCAAAAAATTTCTGGGAATCTTCCATTTCCTTTTTGATTTTCTAAAGTATTCTTTCATTTATCTATATTATAGCTATTCACTTTTCTCAAATAAAAAAAACAAAAAAAAAAACATCTTATACACACTCCTTTATGATTATTTTTAGAAATCTTGCAACGTACGATCAATTTTAACTTCAAACTTTAAATTTGGGTGTTTTTATGGAGTTTTTTTTTGTTTTTCATTCTAAATCTCCATTTATTTATTTATTTTATTTCTATTTATTTCCTCTAAGGCTAAAAAAGAAAATTATTTGTTAGGTAAATTGTATAAGTTTTCTACACAAGAGTTGGTTTGTTGGACTTCCACGGATTTTATGAATTTTAAATAAATAAAGTAATTTTAGCTCAAAACTTCTTATTCAAAGGAATTTTTTGACCTGTGTAATTATTACTTCATTTCAATGTTATAACATTGTTTTATGTATATTTATGTTTATCTTTCCATTTCCTGAAAAATCGAAACTATTATACTTTACAGACTGTTTGGAACCTCTTGCAGAAAAGATACCATGTTGGATTTTGTTTTCTAGAATTTAAAATAAAAGTGTGTCCCTTAAAATCCTTTTTAATAACTCTTTTAGTTTGTTGGAAAAGTTTTAAGTATTTTGTTGTTTCACAATTTTTCGTTTCCTTTTTAATTTTCTAAGAAGCTTTCACATCTATGTAAAAGCATTTGGTGGAGTGCGTAAGTGGTGCGTTGGATAAAGGCTATTTGCCTATGTCGATTTTCATTAATATTAAAAAGGCATTCGATACCGTAGATTTCAAGATCTTGCTTGACAGACTGAAGTGTATGGGAATTCGTGGCACCTCCCTTCAGTGGCTGGATAGTTATCTTCATGGAAGATCCCTGCGTGTAGTGCTAAATGATGTGGCTTCGTCTTCTTATCCATTAAAATGTGGAGTACCGCAAGGTTCGGTTTTAGGTCCCCTGCTTTATCTTTTGTACGTCGACGCGGTGCACTTTTATCTTCATGACGTCTGTTTTACTACGTTTGCTGATGATAGAGCTTTGACAGTGTTTGAGAAATCAATTGAAGAGCTGGTGTTAAAAGCTAACGATGTGCTAAGAAGACTGGAGATTCTAATGAACCTCAGTTCACTGTGTGTCAACGTGAAAAAAACTTTCCTAATGACTTTCTGCATAGTAGACACACCTGTTGACGCTAGCAGTTTAGTTATGCTGTCTGGGAATCTGGTGCAGCAAGTTAATAGTGTACGTTACCAGGGATTTTTCATAGACTCAGACCTTTCATGGAAGCATCATAGGGATGTTATTCCTGCCAAAACTACAAGAGGAATTGGGATGCTCCATAGACTTCAGCACTTTTTGCCAATGCGGACCCTACTGATGATTTACCACTCCATTTTCTATCCATTCATATCATATGGTTGTCTGATCTGGAGCAGCAACTTTTACAGCAGCTTTAATAGAGTTCAAATTTTTCAAATCAAAGCAGAGGATCATAGACAACTAAGTGAAAGAAATGAAAGCTACAAGCACTTGCTTCAGGGCTTTAAATTTGCTCAACGTAGGTCAACTACGTGACTATCAAGCAGCAGTTTTTGTCTTCCAGTGTGTGCATAATCTAGTCCTAAGTATTTTTCGTGATATTTACCGTGCTAACTGTGGTATTCATGCATATGATACGAAGAACAGAGGATATTTGGTGATTGAACTTATAAGTAGCGCGAAATCAGGATTCCGATTGCAGTTTCTTGGAGCTGTCGTCTGGAATTCTTTACCGGTGAGCATTAGAGCGGCTGAACATCTTTTGGATTTTAAGAGAAAGGTAAAAGAATATTTTTAAAAAAATGGTTAATAAATGTGTGAATTTAATTTAATTTATTATTATTAATATTATTTATTTATTTTTTAATGAGGAAGGGGTGGTTGGGAGGATTTGGGTGGTTGGGGTGGATGGCAGTGGTAGGGAGAAATGGGTGGATGGGGTGGTAAGGGGAATGGAGATGGTAGGGAGCAACGGGTGGATGGAATTTCCTGGGGTAGGGAGGTAGAAGTTAATTTGGAATTGATAACGTGAAGGAGTTTGGTTTGCTTTTCCCCCCATTTTTTAGTTTATTTAGTTATTGTTTGTTCGTGTGTTTTTAAATGGCTAGCCGTTTTACTGCACACCAGCAAAAACTTAGGTTCTTTCATTAGTAAATTGTGAAGCGTTATAATCGCGTTTATTAATAAAGTAACGTAAAAGTAAAAAAAAGTATTGTAGTTTCTTTTCGTTTTGGGTTTCATTCATTTATTGATGGTGATTTGTGGTAGTTTTACGCTTGGAAAATATTTGAATTTATTTCTGCCCATTATTGGTTTAACGGAGTTCTTTATCTTTCTTTGAAAACTTCTTTTGTGGAATAAGGTTTTTCAATTAATTCTCTGATAGGTTCACCTGAATGTCCTTCGTCTATTTGGGCACTAAAGGTTAACCATGCCGACCTTTATCAATGGCAAATACTAGTAGAAATGGGGGTACCAGCACCATGTGGCACCCCTGCTGCCACCTACAACTTTTTTTAACACCATATATGGGCATAGACCCACGTGGTTTATGGTTTTTGTCAATGAGAATGAAAAAACAGGAATTTTGTCACATTTATGGATGTTTTATTGGATGGTTATGTGTGTTGGTCGATTTATTTGATGTTTTTCGTGGATTTTTAATGTTTTTTGTAATTGTGAATGAAAAAAAAGTAACTTTGTCACATTTTTGGATGTCAACAGCAATTCATGTCTGGTTTATGGTTTTCTCAGTGAGAATGAAAAAACAGGAATTTTCTCACTTGGAAAAACAGGAATTTTCTCACATTTATGTCTGTTTTCATGGATTGTTATGTGTGTTGTTCGATTTATTTTCTGTTTTCTCGGATGTCAACTTCGATTTATGGATGTTTAATGGTTTTTGTCAGTGAGAATTTGAAAAACAAGAACTTTCTCAAATTTATGTCTGTTTTCATGGATGGTTATGTGTGTTGTTCGATTTATTTGATGTTTTTCATGTCTGTTATATGGATGATTTATGTCTGTTCGTTGTCAGTGAGAATGGACATGCTCGACGCGAATGCTATGAGATTGTTTGGATAACCTAACCTGAGAAATTGATTTACATCATCGCTAGGGGAAATTATTGATTCACGAAGGGGGAATTAAGAAACATTAAGGTTTCTTTAATCTTTAGGTCTGAGGGATAAACGTTCTTTAGGTCAGAGAGAAAAATTAATATTCAATTTTTAAATAGGGCTTCATTGATCTTTAGTGTCAGGAATTATAATTGACATCACTTGTTATCTTGGAATTATGCGGGAGTCTAAAGAGATAGAAATTCTATTTTTAAATACGGCTTCACGGAGCTTTAAGTCGGAGAGATAAATTGATATTCTAACGAAACCCTAATAGTTTAGCTAGGAAAATTTATGAGATGAAGAGATTAACGTAGGAAAGGGTTTCCTAGAAATTTGAAATGCGTTAGCGCAGAGATGCCAAACAAAAGGAACACGCTGAAATTACGTTTAGGGATTATTTGGGCGAAACCGTTTTATCCATTTTATGGGATTATTTCGGCGAAACAGTTAGAGACATTTTGAAAGAAGATTTTAGGAAAGGTTTTAGAAGAGAATTTGAGGGTGAAACTCTGTGGTCGTTATAATACACAAGTTCCATTTGAACAGTGTTGTGAGGTCCTCTACCCCAACCGCAAAGGGTTCCGATCCCCCACCACAACCCCGAAGGAAGCCCCCGGTACTCAAAGGTCCCCCAAGCTCCCATAGAGCCCCAGCCCCCCAAACGCCCTCCTCAGACCCTCAAAGGCCCTCCTCTGGTCCTCAAAGGGCCCCGGACCCCCAAAGGGCACCCCGGACCCCAAAGGCCCTCCCCCCGGTCCTCAAAGGTCCCCCGGGCGCCCAAAGAGCCCCCGGCGCCCCCAAAGGCCCACCCAGACCCCCAAAGGCCATCCCGGGCCCCCAAAGGCCATCCCCGGGCCCCCAAAGGCCATCCCCGGGCCCCCAAAGGCCCATCGAGCTCCCAAAGGACCAACGGGGTCCCAAAGGCCCTACACCGGTCCCCAAATGTCCCCCAGGCCCCCAACTGTCCCCCGGACCCCCAAAGGCCCTCCCCCGGCCCCCAAAGGGCCAACCGGCTCCCAAAGGACCAATCGGTCCTCAAGTGTCCCCCAGACTCCCAAAGGCCCCCCATGTGCCCCAAAGGCCCTCCCCCGGTCTCCAAAGGTTCCCTCGGGCCAGAGAAGTGCCACCGGGATGCGCGGTGGGCCCGAAAAGCGCCGCAGGATGAGCCACAGGGATTCACCGCGGGTCAGGAAAGCGCCGTGAGGGATGCGCCGCAGGGAGGCACCGCAGTAAAGCGCCGCAGGATGCGCCACAGGGATGCGCCAAAAAAAAAAGTAAACTAAAAAGTAAAAATTTCGAAATATTATCCCCCCAACGCCCTCCTCAGACCCCCACAGACCCTCCCCTGGTCCACCCAGGTCCCCCAGGCTCCCCCACGGCCCACCCGCCCCCCCCGGGTCCCCCACACCCCCGCCCGGGGCCCCCAAAGAGTCCCCTCTCCATTTTTTTAAATACTTTTTTATGGCTTTATTATATCATTTCTGAACAAGTTCCATTCATAATGTCATTCCTAAACCCATTTTCCAACCTCAAAGAGTCCCCTCCCCAATTCATAAATAATTTATTGAATTTTTTAACATGCTATTTTTCTAACTTTTTTACGTATCTTAAAATAACATGAAATATGCTTACGGCTCTACCAATCGTACTCTGTGCTTGTTCATGGACACGACGCGGCTTTTCCACTGGTACTCTATGGCAGGTTATCGACACTACCGAGTTTATTGCATGCATTAAATCAGTATTTTTTACGCAGTGGAAGGATCAACACACAATTCATATATGTAAAAAGTGAAGATGAATTATTCAACGAAAGTATGTGCACATGAAAAAATCATTGTCGTGTTGAACGCTGACAAGGAGAAATACCTGAACTATGAAACGAGTGCAAGCGGTAACACTATTGGAAATGTATGCATGTGTTGTCATGACAGCGAGAAGTTAGATTTCTTTGGACTATCGAAATCATTCAAAATTGCTCAAGGTGGGTATGCGAGTGAGAGCACCAGAGATGATAGTGCTAAAGGAGAATGCCAACTTAAAAATAATTGTCGATGATCGGGGACAACTTCTAGCTAATGGTTCTGGTAGCACGATACCTATTGATAGATCCTATTCCCATCGTTCTGCTATTACTATTCAAATGAAAGCAAAGAAGAAAAGAAAGGCCTACTGCTGCACTAGTGTAATAAATCATATCATGTCTACTTGCCAGAACTGCTATCTATGCAAAAATAATGTGAGAATAGACAGTGAAATCGCAGGCAGAATAAAAAGGACATTAGCAGACAATATCATCAATGAATATAAAGATGAATTGACGGAAAGTGACGCGCAAGTGTACTAATAATGTATAATAATGTATTTAACATATTTTTATATCAATATTCTACATGTCCTTATTTCATTAAAAATGTCTTATGCATTATTTTGTTAAGTGTTCACTATTTTTAGGGTATGCTAGAACGTCAAACGTTCAGAATATCTATTAAAAAGGTCAGACATGCAAGAAAAAGAATTTTAGAGATAATGATACTACTAGCAGGGTCAATGTTTCATAGAAGATAGAAAAGTTCAAGATCTCTTCTGAATTTTACCAAAGAACACAATTCAATTCTAATTTCACCAGAGAAAATAAAAATCTTCCACTTAAGTTATTTATTTCACAAAGACATACAGAATTTAAAGTTCACTTCTAAATTCGTTCGTAGAATATAGGAAAAGTTATGATCTGATAGTGATTATTTTCTATGGAGATAAAAAGTTCCTATTTAATTCTAAATGTTCATAAATTCACTTCTGACTTTTCTCAAATAGTCAAATTTAATGTTCTATAACAAATATTGTCCCAGGAACAAGAAAAGTCCCAAGACATAAAAAAATTAAAGTTCACTTCTAATTTTTTCCGTAGAAGATAGGAAAAGTTATACTATGATTGTGATTATATTCTATGAAGATAAAAAATTTCACTTTAATTTTAAATTTTCTTAAATTCAGTTCTGACCAGTCTCAAAGAGATGAAAAAATTTAAAGTTCAATTCCGTATATTTCCATGGAAGAAGAAAAGTTCCACTTCCATTCTGAATTTTCTCAATGAAAATGAAATAAGTTATTGTTCAATTCTATTTTCCCAAAATAATATAAAATTTACAACTTCAATTCAGATTTTTCTCAAAGATATGAACAAATTTTAAATATTGTTCCAAATTTTTCTTAGAAGATAGAAAAGATCAAGTTCTAATCTGAATTTTACCAAAGAACACAATTCAATTCTAATTTCTAAAGAGGAAATAAAAAGCTTCCACTTCAGTTTTATGTTTACCAAGACATTAAAAAATTTAAAGTTCAGTTCTAAATTTTTTCATAGAAGATAGGAATAGTTATACTTTGATTGTGATTATTTTCTATGAAGATAAAAAGTTTCACTTTAATTCTAAATTTTCTTAAATTCAGTTCCGACCTTTCTCAAAGAGAGGAAAAAATTTAAAGTTCTGTTCAATATATTTTCTCGGAAGAAGAAAAGTTCAACTTCGATTCTGAATTTTCTCATTGAAAATGAAATAAGTTATTGATCAATTCTATTTTCCCAAAATAATATAAAAATTTTCCACTTCACTTCAGATTTTTCTCAAAGAGATGAAAAATTTTAAATACTATTCCAAATTTTTCATAGAAGATAGAAAAGTTCAAGTTCTCTTCTGAATTTTACCAACAAACACAATTCAATTCTAATTTTTACAGAGAAAATAAAAAGCTTCCACTTCAGTTTTAAGTTCACCAAGACATAAAAAATTTAAAGTTCTGTTCTAAATTTTTCTGTAGAAAATAGGAAAAGTTATACTATGCTAGTGATTATTTTCCATGAAGATAAAAAGTTTCACTTTAATTCTAAATTTCCTTAAATTCAGTTCCGACTTTTCACATAGAGATGAAAAAAATTTAAAGTTCAGTTCCAAATTTTTCATAGAATATTGGAAAAGTTATACTTTGATCGTGAATATTCAAGTTCTCTTCTGAATTTTATCAAAGAACACACTTCAATTCTAATTTCTCCAGAGAAAACAAAAATCCTCCACTTCACTTCATTATTTCACAAAGACATAAAGAAATTTAAAGTTCAATTCTAATTTTTCGGTGGAAGATGGAAAAAGTAATACCATACTTGTGAATATTTTCACAGAAGATAAAAAGTTCTAGTTCAATTTAAAATTTTCTCAATGAAGTCAAGGAAAGTTCAAGTTCTCTTCTGAATTTTCTCAATGAAAAAGAAATTAGTCATTGATCATTTCTATTTTTTTCCAAATAATATAAAAATTTTCCACTTTAGTTCAGATCTCTCTCGAAGAGATGAAAAATTTAAATACTGTTCCAAATTTTTCACAGAAGATAAAAAAGTTCAAGTTCTCTTCGGAATTTTAGCAAAGAACACACTTCAATTCTAATTTCTCCAGAGAAAATAAAAATCTTTTACTTCAGTTCTTTATTTCACAAAGACATAAAGAAATTTAAAGTTCAATTCTAATTTTTCGGTGGAAGATAGAAAAAGTAATAGCATACTTGTGAATATTTTCCTGCAAGATAAAAAGTTCTAGTTCAATTTTAAATTTTCTCAACGAAGTGAAGAAAAGCTCAAGTTCCCTTCTGAACTTTACCAAACAACACGCTTCAATTCGAATTTCTCCAAAGAAAACAAAATCTTCCACTTCAGTTCTTTATTTCACAAAGAAATAAAGAAATTTAAAGTTCAATTCTAATTTTTCGGTGGAAGATATAAAAAGTAATATCATACTTGTGAATATTTTCAAGGAAGATAAAAGTTCTAGTTCAATTTTAAATTTTCTCAATGAAGTGAAGAAAAGTTCATGTTCTTTACTGAATTTTACCAAAGAACACAATTCAATTCTAATTTCTACAGAGAAAATAAAAATCTCCCACTTAAGTTCTTTATTTCACAAAGACATAATGAAATTTAAAGCTCAATTCTAAATTTTTCGGTGGAAGATAGAAAAAGTAATACCATACTTGTGAATATTTTCCCGGAAGATAAAAAGTTCTAGTTCAAATTAAAATTTTCTCAACGAAGTGAAGAAAAGTTCAAATTCTCTTCTGAATTTTACTAAAGAACACAATTCATTTCTAATTTCACCAGAGAAAATAAAAATCTTCCACTTCAGTTCTTTATTTCACAAAATACATAAAGAAATTTAAAGTTCAATTCTAAATTTTTCGGTGGAAGATAGAAAAAGTAATATCATACTTGTGAATATTTTCACGGAAGATAAAAAGTTCTAGTTCAATTTAAAATTTTCTCAACGAAGTGAAGAAAAGTTCAAGTTCTCTTCTGAACTTTACCAAAGAACACACTTCAATTCTAATTTCTCCAGAAAAAATAAAAATCTTCCGCTTCAGTTTTAAGTTCCCCAAAGAAATAAAGAAATTTGAAGTTCTATTCTAAATTTTTAGATGGAAGATAGAAAAAGTAATACTATGACAGTGATTATTTTCTATGAAGATAAAAAGTTTCACTTTATTTCTAATTTTCTTAAATTCAATTCTGATTTTTCTCAAAGAGATGAAAAATTTAAAGTTCATTTCTAAATTTTTCTCTAGAAGATAGGAAAAGTTATACTACGATTGTGATTATTTTTCAGTGAAGATAAAAAGTTTCACTTTAATTCTAATTTTCTTAAGTTCACTGTCCGATTTTTTGCAAAAAGATAAAAAATTTAAATTTCTGTTCCAAATTTTTCATAGAAGATAGAAAAAGTTATAAATTGATTTGAATATTAGACATGAAGATAAGGACCATCACTTTAATTCTGAGTTTTCTCGAAGAAGTGCAAAATGTTCAAGTTCTCTTCTGAATTTTCTTAAAGAAGTAAAAAAGTTAGCTCAATTCTGAATTTTACCAATGAAAAGGAAAAAAAAGCTTCCACTTCAGTTCTTAATTCCTCAAAGACATAAAAAATTCAATGTTCTCTTCTTAATTTTACCAAAGAATATAATTCAATTCTAATTTCTCCAGAAAAAATAAAAAGCTTCCACGTTAGTTTTAAGTTCACCAAGACATAAAAAATTTAAAGTTCAGTTCTAAATTTTTCCATAGAAGATAAGAAAAGTTATACTATGATTTTGATTATTTTCATGAAGATAAAAAGTTTCACTTTTAATTCTAAATTTTCTTAAATTCAATTCCGACCTTTCTCAAAGAGATGAAAAAATTTAAAGTTCTGTTCCAAATATTTGTCTGGAATAAGAAAAGTTCAATTTTGATTTTGAATTTTCAAAATGAAAATTTAAGAATTTATTGATCAAGTATATTGAAATACAATAATATAAAATTTACAACTGCAAGTAATATTTTGCTAAAAGAGATGAAAAAATAAAACACAGTGCTAAAAATTTTCCTTCTAAGATAGTACAATTAATATTTTGATTTGGACTATTATCAATGAATATATGAAGCTGCACTTTAATTCTGAGTTTTTTCGAAGAAGTGCAAAATGTACAAGTTCTCTTCTGAATTTTCTTAGAGAAGAGAAAAAAGTTAGCTCAATTCTGAAATTTACCATTGAAAATGAAAAAGCTTCCATTTCAGTTCCTAATTTCTCAAAGACATAAAAAATTTAAAGTTCAATTCTAAATTTTTTCCATAGAAGATAGGAATGACTATACTATGATTGTGATTATTTACCATGAAGATAAAAAGTTTCACTTTATTTCTAATTTTTCTTAAATTCAGTTCATTCATCTAACCACCAAAAACAATAGGTTAGGTTAGGTATAAATAAATATTAATAAATAATTAGAAACATTTCTCCATGTTTAAGTTAGGTTAGGTAAACTTATCACGAGCGCTCATGATAAGCTAACCTAACCTAACTTAAACATGGTAAAAGATTAAATTAGGTTAGGTTAGGCTAGATTAAGTTAGGTTAGGTTAAGTTAGGTTAGGTTAGGTTAGCCTACGTACGCGCTGTACGTAGGCTAACCTAACCTAACCTAACTTAACCTGACCTAACTTAATCTAACCTAACCTAATCTAATTTAATCTTTTTACCATGTTTAAGTTAGGTTAGGTTAGCTTATCATGAGCGCTCGTGATAAGTTTACCTAACCTAACCTAACTTAAACATGGAAAAATGTTTCTAATTATTTATTAATATTTATTTATACCTAACCTAACCTAACCTATTGTTTTTGGTGGTTAGATGAATGAACTGAATTTAAGAAAAATTAGAAATAAAGTGAAACTTTTATCTTCATGGTAAATAATCACAATCATAGTATAGCCATTCCTATATTCTATGGAAAAATTTAGAATTGAACTTTAAATTTTTTATATCTTTGAGAAATTAGGAACTGAAATGGAAGCTTTTTCATTTTAAATGGTAAATTTCAGAATTGAGATAACTTTTTTTCTCTTCTCTAAGAAAATTCAGAAGAGAACTTGTACATTTTGCAATTCTTCGAGAAAACTAAGAATTAAATTGGAGCTCCATATCTTCATGAAGAATATTCACAATCAAAGTATAACTTTTCCTATCTTCTATGAAAAATTTGGAACAAAATTTTAAATTTTTTCATCTCTTTGATAAAAATCTGAATTGAAGTGGAAAATTTTATATTATTTTAGGAAAATAGAATTGATCAATAACTTATTCCATTTTCATTGAGAAAATTTAGAATCGAAATTGAACTTTTCTTCTCCCGAAACAATATTTGTAACAGAATTTTAAATTTTTTCATCTTTTTGAGATAGGTCGGAATTGAATTTAAGAAAATTTAGAATTAAAGTGAAACTTTTTATCTTCATGAAAATAATCAAAATCATAGTATAACTTTTCTTATCTTCTATGGAAAAATTTGGAACTGAACTTTAAATTTTTATGTCTTGGTGAACTTAAAACTGACGTGGAAGCTTTTTATTTTCTCTGGAGAAATTAGAATTGAATTATATTTTTTGATAAAATTCAGAAGAGAACTTTGAATTTTTTATGTCTTTGAGGAATTAAGAACTGAAGTGGAAGCTTTTTTTCATTTTCATTGGTAAAATTAAGAATTGAGCTAACTTTTTTTTACTTCTTTAAGAAAATTCAGAAGAGAACTTGAACATTTTGCACTTCTTCGAGAAAACTCAGAATTAAAGTGATGGTCCTTATCTTCATGTCTAATATTCAAATCAATGTATAACTTTTTCTATCTTCTATGAAAAATTTGGAACAGAACTTTAAATTTTTCATCTTTTTGCAAAAAATCGGAAAGTGAACTTAAGAAAATTAGAATTAAAGTGAAACTTTTATCTTCACTGAAAAATAATCACAATCGTAGTATAAATTTTCCTATCTTCTAGATAAAAATTTAGAAATAAACTTTAAATTTTTAATTTATTTAAGAAAAATAAGAAATGAATTTAATAAAAATTATAAGTAATGTGATACTTTTGATTTTCATGTAAATCAATTACATTCATAGTCTTACTTTTTCTATCTTCCGTCTAAAAATTTAGAATAGAACTTTAAATTTCTTTATTTTATTGGGGAACTTAAAACTGAAGTGGAAGATTTTTATTTTTTCTGGAGAAATTAGAATTGAAGTGTGTTCTTTGGTAAAATTCCGAAGAGAACTTGAACTTTCTTCACTTCGTTGAGAAAATTTTAAATTGAACTAGAACTTTTTATCTTCCGGGAAAATATTCATAAGTATGATATTACTTTTTCTATCTTCCACCGAAAAATTTAGAATTGAACTTTAAATTTCTTTGTCTTTTGTGAAATAAAGAACTGAAGTGGAAGATTTTTATTTTCTCTGGTGAAATTAGAAATGAATTGTGTTCTTTAGTAAAATTCAGAAGAGAACTTGGACTTTTCTTCACTTCGTTGAGAAAATTTTAAGTTGAACTAGAACTTTTTATCTTCCGGGAAAATATTCACAAGTATGGTATTACTTTTTCTATCTTCCACCGACAAATTTAGAATTGAACTTTAAATTTCATTATGTCTTTGTGAAATAAAGAACTTAAGTGGAAGATTTTTATTTTCTCTGTAGAAATTAGAATTGAATTGTGTTCTTTGGTAAAATTAAGTAAAGAACATGAACTTTTCTTCACTTCACTGAAAAAATTTAAAATTGAACTAGAACTTTTTATCTTCCGTGAAAATAATCACAAGTATGGTATTAATTTTTCTATCTCCAACCGAAAAATTTAGAATTGAACTTTAAATTTCTTTATGTCTTTGTGAAATAAAGAACTGAAGCGGAAGATTTTTGTTTTCTCTGTAGAAATTAGAATTGACGTGTGTTCTTTGGTAAAGTTCAAAAGAGAACTTGAACTGTCCTTAAAATCGTTGAGAAAAATTTAAATTGAAATAGAACATTCCATCTTATGGGGAAATATTCTCACGTATGGTGTTACATTTTATATCTTCAACCGAAAAATTAGAATTTAAAATTAAATTTCTTTATTTCTTAGTTTAATATCGAACGGAAGTGGCAGATTTTTTTTTCTCTGGGGAAACTACATTTGTAGCGTGTTTTTTTGTCGGGATCAGAGGAGACCTTGATCTTTTCTTAGCTACATTGAAAAAATTTTAAATTGAACTAGCAATTTTTATCTTCCAGGAAAATATTCACAAGTATGCTAATACTTTTTCTATCTTCCACCAAAAAATTAGAATTGAACTTTAAATTTCTTTGTGTCTTTGTGAAATAAAGAACTGAAGTGGAATAATTTTATTTTCTCTGGAGAAATTAGAATTGAAGTGTGTTCTTTGCTAAAATTCCGAAGAGAACTTGAAATTTTTTATCTTCTGTGAAAAATTTGGAACAGTATTTAAATTTTTCATCTCTTCGAGACATATCTGAACTAAAGTGGAAAATTTTTATATTATTTGGAAAAAAATAGAAATGATCAATGACTAATTTATTTTTCATTGAGAAAATTAAGAAGAGAACTTGAACTTTCCTTGACTTCGTTGAGAAAATTTAAATTGAACTAGAACTTTTTATCTTCCGTGAAAATATTCACAAGTATGGTATTACTTTTTCCATCATCCATCGAAAAATTAGAATTGAACTTTAAATTTCTTTATGTCTTTGTGAAATAATGAAGTGAAGTGGAAGATTTTTGTTTTCTCTGGAGAAATTAGAATTGAAGTTTGTTCTTTGATAAAATTCAGAAGAGAACTTGAATATTCACGATCAAAGTATAACTTTTCCAATATTCTATGAAAAATTTGGAACTGAACTTTAAATTTTTTTCATCTCTATGTGAAAAGTCGGAACTGAATTTAAGGAAATTTAGAGTTAAAGTGAAACTTTTTATCTTCATGGAAAATAATCACTAACATAGTATAACTTTTCCTATTTTCTACAGAAAAAATTAGAACAGAACTTTGAATTTTTTATGTCTTGGTGAACTTAAAACTGAAGTGGAAGCTTTTTATTTTATCTGGAGAAATTGGAATTGAATTGTGTTTGTTCGTAAAATTCAGAAGAGAACTTGAACTTTTCTATCTTCTATGAAAAATTTGGAATAGTATTTTAAATTTTTCATCTCTATGAGAAAAATCTGAAGTGAAGTGGAAAATTTTTATATTATTTTGGAAAAATAGAATTGATCAATAACTTATTTCATTTTCAATGAGAAAATTCAGAATCGAAGTTGAACTTATCTTCTTCCGAGAAAATATATTGAACAGAACTTTAAATTTTTTTCATCTCTATGTGAAAAGTCGGAACTGAATTTAAGAAAATTTAGAATTAAAGTGAAACTTTTTATCTTCATAGAAAATAATCACAAACAAAGTATAACTATTCCTATCTTCTAAGGAAAAATTTAGAACTGAACTTAAAATTTTTTAATGTCTTGGTAAACTTAAAACTGAAGTGGAAGCTTTTTATTTCCTCTGGAGAAATTAGAATTGAATTGTGTTCTTTGGTAAAATTCAGATTAGAACTTGATCTTTTCTATCTTCTAAGAAAAATTTGGAACAATATTTTAAATTTTTTTATCTCTTTGAGAAAAAAATCTGAATTGAAGTGGTAAATTTTATATTATTTTGGGAAAATAGAATTCATCAATAACTTATTTCATTTTCATTGAGAAAATTCAGAATCGAAGTTGAATTTTTCTTCTTCCGGGGAAATATATGGAATAGAACTTTAAATTTTTTCATCTCTTTGAGAATGGTCAGAACTGAATTTAAGAAAATTTAGAATTAAAGTGAAATTTTTTATCTTCATAGAATATAATCACAATCATAGTATAACTTTTCCTATCTTCTACGGAAAAATTTAGAAGTGAACTTTAAATTTTTTATGTATTGGGACTTTTCTTGTTACGGGGAAAATATTTGGAATAGAACTTTAAAATTGAATATTTGAGAAAGGTCGGAATTGAATTTATGAAAATTTAGAATTAAAGTGAAACTTTTTATCTCCATGGAAAATAATCACTATCATAGTATAACTTTTCCTATCTTCTACGAAAAAATTTAGAAGTGAACTTTAAATTCTTTATGTCTTTGTGAAATAAAGAACTTAAGTGGAAGATTTTTATTTTCTCTTGTGAAATTAGAATTGAATTGTGTTCTTTGGTAAAATTCAGAAGAGATCTTGAACTTTTCTATCTTCTATGAAACATTGAGCCTGATAGTAGTATCATTATCTCTAAAATTCTTTTTCTTACATCTCTGACATTTGTAATAGATATTCTGAACGTATGAAGTTATAGCATACCCTAAAAATAGTGAACACTTAACAAAAGAATGTATAAGATATTTTTAATGAAATAAGGACATGTAGAATATTGACATAAAAATATGTTAAATACATTATTATACATTATTAGTACACTTGCGCTTCACTTTCCGTCAATTCATCTTTATATTCATTGATGATATTGTCTGCTAATGTCCTTTTTATTCTGCCTGCGATTTCACTGTCTATTCTCACATTATTTTTGCATAGATAGCAGTTCTGGCAAGTAGACATGATATGATTTATTACACTAGTGCAGCAGTAGGCCTTTTCTTTTCTTCTTTGCTTTCATTTGAATAATAATAGCAGAACGATGGGTAAAGGATCTATCAATATGTATCGTGGTACCAGAATCTTTAGGTAGAAGTTTCCCCCGATATTCGACAATAATTTTTAAGTTTGCTTTCTCCTTTAGCACTATCATCTCTGTTGCTTTCACTCTTGCATACCCACCATGAGCAACTTTGAATGATTTCGATAGTCCAAAGAAATCTAACTTCTCGCTGCCATGACAACACATGCATACATTTCCAATAGTGTTACCCCTTGCACTCGTTTCATAGTTCAGGTATTTCTCCTTGTCAGCGTTCAACACGACAATGATTTTTTCATGTGCACATACTTTCGTCGAATAATTCATCTTCACTTTTTACAGATATGAATTGTGTGTTGATCCTTCCACTGCGTAAAAAATACTGATTTAATGCATGCAATAAACTCGGTAGTGTCGATAACCTGCCATAGAATACCAGTGGAAAAGCCGCGTCGTGTCCATGAACAAGCACAGAGTACGATTGGTAGAGCCGTACGCATATTTCATGTCATTTTAAGATACGTAAAAAAGTTAGAAAAATACCATGTTAAAAAATTCAAGAAAGTATTTATGAATTGGGGAGGGGACTCTTTGAGGTTGGAAAATGGGTTTAGGAATGACATTATGAATGGAACTTGTTCAGAAAAGATATAATAAAGCCATAAAAAAGTATTAAAAAAAATGGAGAGGGGACTCTTCGGGGGGCCCAGGGAGGGTGTTTGGGGGACCCTTGGGGGGCTGGTTGGCCCTTGGGGAGCCCGGGGGACCTGTGAGGACCAGGGGAGGGCCTGTGGGGGCCTGAGGCGGGAGTTGGGGGGATAACATTTCGAAATTTTTACTTTTTAGTTTACTTTTTTTTGCGGCGCATCCCTGCGGCGCATCCTGCGGTACTTTCCTGCGGTGCTTCCCTGCGGCGCATCCCCCGCGGCGCTTTCTTGACCCGCGGCGCATCCCTGCAGGACATCCTGCGGCACTTTCCTGGTCCCCGGCGCATCCCGGCGGCGCTGCTCGGGCCCGGGGGCCCTTGGGGGACCGGGGGCGGGACTTTGGGGCCCAGGGGGGGCTTTTGGGAGTCTGGGGGACACTTGCGGATCGATTGGTCCTTTGGGAGCCGGTTGGCCCTTTGGGGGCGGGGGAAGGGCCTTTGGGGGTCCGGGGGGACAGTTGGGGGCCTGGGGGACATTTGGGGACCGGTGTAGGGCCTTTGGGACCCCGGTGGTCCTTTGGGAGCTCGATGGGCCGGTGGGGGGCCCGGGGATGGCCGTGGGAGGTCTGTGGGGGCCTTGGGGGGTGCCGGTGGCTCTGGGGGAGCCCGGGGCACCTTTGAAGCCGGGGGGGAGGGTAGTTGGGGTCCGGGGTGCTCTGTGGGGGTCCGGGGGCCCGGTGAGGACCAGAGGAGGGCCTTTGAGGGTCTGAGGAGGGTGTTGGGGGGGCTGGGGCTCTATGGGAGCTTGGGGGACCTTTGAGTAGCGGGGGCTTCCTTCGGGGTTGTGGTGGGGGATCGGAACCCTTTGGGGTTGGGGTAGAGGACCTCACAACACTGTTCAAATGGAACTTGTGTATTATAACGACCACAGAGTTTCACCCTCAAATTCTCTTCTAAAACCTTTCCTAAAATCTTCTTTCAAAATGTCTCTAACTGTTTCACCGAAATAATCCCATAAAATGGATAAAACGGTTTCGCCCAAATAATCCCTAAACGTAATTTCAGCGTGTTCCTTTTGTTTGGCATCTCTGCGCTAACGCATTTCAAATTTCTAGGAAACCCTTTCCTACGTTAATCTCTTCATCTCATAAATTTTCCTAGCTAAACTATTAGGGTTTCGTTAGAATATCAATTTATCTCTCCGACTTAAAGCTCCGTGAAGCCGTATTTAAAAATAGAATTTCTATCTCTTTAGACTCCCGCATAATTCCAAGATAACAAGTGATGTCAATTATAATTCCTGACACTAAAGATCAATGAAGCCCTATTTAAAAATAGAATATTAATTTTTCTCTCTGACCTAAAGAACGTTTATCCCTCAGACCTAAGATTAAAGAAGCCTTAATGTTTCTTAATTCTCCCCTTCGTGAATCAATAATTTCCCCTAGCGATTATGTAAATCAAATTCTCAGGTTAGGTTATCCAAACAATCTCATAGCATTCGCGTCGAGCATGTCCATTCTCACTGACAACGAACAGACATAAATCATCCATATAACAGACATGAAAAACATCAAATAAATCTAACAACACACATAACCATCCATGAAAACAGACATAAATTTGAGAAAGTTCCTGTTTTTCAAATTCTCACCGAAAAAAACCATAATACATTCATAATTCGAAGTTGACATCAGAGAAAACATCAAACAAATCAAACAACACACATAACCAACCATGAAAACAGACATAAATGTGAGAAAATTCCTATTTTCAAAATTGAGAAAAGTCCTGTTTTTTCATTCTCACTGAGAAAACCATATACCAGACATGAACTGCTTTTGACATACAAAAATTTGACAAAGTTCCTGTTTTTTCAGTCACACTGACAAAAACCATTAAATATCCACGAAAAACATCAAATAAATCGACCAACACACATAACCATCCAAGAAAATATCAATAAATGTGACAAAATTCCTGTTTTTTCATTCTCATTGACAAAAACCATAAACCACGTGGGTCTCTGCTCATATATGGTGTTAAAAAAAGTTGTAGGTGGCAGCAGGGGTGCCACATGGGGCTGGTACCCCCATTTCTACTAATACTGTATGTAAGCAAGGAGCAAATTGCATAACTTGCAGCCATTGCTCCGAGGGCTGTGGGGGGATACCCAGAAATACATAGTTACTAAACTTTTCAACTATACTAAGCAAAATGGTTATCTCAGAATTTTGATTGGATTGTTTCGGGGCATTGATTGGCGTGGCAGAAGGGGAGGGGGTTAGTTGTCCTCCAATAAAATTTGACTCTTAAAAGGGCACTTAAACCTGTCAAACTCCAATCGAATGAAACCCCTCCAAAGTTTATGCCCATCCAAAAAAACTCTTATATGTTTACATTGGAAAACTTGCATAAGCTAGAGCCTGTGCCCCAGGGGCGAGGGAGATTTTTCAACCCTTGAGATATGGTTATTTGACTTTCAGACTATTTTGAACAAAATGGTTATCCCAAAATTTTGATCGGATGCATTTGAGGCAAAAAGAGAATGGAGGGGGGGGCTGGTTACCCTTCGATCACTTTAAATTTGAAAAAGAGCACTTGAACCTTCAATTTCCAATTGAAAGAGCCCCCTCCAAAGTTTACACGACCACCCTTTCCTCAAAAACCTTATATGCTAACAATGGGCAACTAGCATAACATATAGCATTTGCCTCGAGGGCTGGGGAGGAATTATCAAACCCGGAACCATAGTTATTTGATTTTCGGACTGTTTTGAACAAAATGGCTATCTCAAAATTTTGACCGAAAGTATTTGGAAGAAAAGGCCGAAGAGGGATTGTTGCCCTCCGATAGATAGATAACTTTTATTTAACAAACAAATTACATGAATAAATTATTTTCTAAACTGGCCGACGGGGAGCAGGGCTCGTTGTGTCGGCCAAAAAAAAAAAAAAAAAAAAATTCCGAAATAAGAAATAAAGCAAATAAAAAATTAAAAAAAAAGACACACAGGGTAGGCGATAAAAGCAGAGGCCACACCAGCGCGAAAAAACCACAACAAAATTCATACAAAAATCCAAATTAACCAATCCCATCATCCAGGCAATGAACAATTTTGGAAATATATTTTTTCAAAGAAAATCGGCTCTTGAATCTTGGGGACACATCTATTAAATTAAATTTATTTGCAATATGAGGAATCTGGTATCTGATTGAGAATCTAGCTCTTTCAGATTTAATTGGGGGAAGGCGATACTTCTTGGAGCGGACGTGGTGGGCAGGAGAAATGGGAGTCCCAATTATACCCAGATCATGGAAATAATTTGCCGAAGATTGGATATCATAATACCACATTGCTGTATGCAGGTCTTTCAGTTGTTTGAGATTAAGTATATTGAGAAAAAGATATAAGGTTTGGGTTTCTGAAAGATTTTGAAGCCTCACTGGGCGATGAACAAAAGTACCCAGGATTCTAACCGCCTTATTTTGAATTATCTGAAGAGGTTGGAGATGGACTATAAATGTGTTGAGGTATATTACAGGGCAATATTTAAAATATGAATCAATTAGAGAATGATATAAAATTTTAAGGATGGAAAAAGGAAATACATGTTTCATTCTATGAAGACAACCTAAGTTATGGGCAAGTTTCAATCTCAAATGATCAGAATGCTTACGAAAAGATAAAAGCTCATCATGAATAATCCCAAGGTAACGAAATGAATTTACTCTTTTTATCCTACTTTGATTTACAATTAACTCATCTATGGTAATTTTATCTACTGCCCGCTGTGACCGCCCAAAAATCATGAATTCAGTTTTAGAAGAGTTCGGAGCCAGGTAGTTGTATGCAAACCATTTATTCAAATAATTCATTGCTGTCACCATTTTCTCAGCCAACAAAGATGGTTTTTTAGCTTTTACTGTCACCGCCGTATCATCTGCAAAAATTACTGCTAAACTACTATCTTGGGGTAAACACCTCGAAAGGTCATTTGTATAAATCAAAAATAGTAATGGCCCTAATACTGATCCCTGGGGGACTCCAACATCATCAATAACAATATGGCTTGACAGGTGCCCATTTACCTCTACCTGAATTTTTCGACCATGCAAGTAAGATTTTATTAGATCTAAGCCTTTGCCTCTAATACCTGCATTATTAATTTTCTCCAATAAAATTTCATGGTTTAGCCTATCAAATGCCTTCTTTATATCATAGAAAAGAGTAGATACATGATTTTCATCATTTAATGAATCATTGATCTCCAAAATTACTGTTGCAATAGCTTGTTCAGTAAAATGACCCGCCCTGAATCCAAACTGATTTTTAGTATATAAAGTCCTTTTATCAAAATACGAGAAACTTTTTTTTTGAATAATTTTTTCAATAGCCTTAGATATAGGGGAAAGAATAGGTATTGGGCGATAGTTACCTATATTTGTCTTATCACCTTTCTTATGAATTGGAATAACTCGTGCAGATTTCCATACTTCCGGAAAGATCCCTGATGACATAGATGCATTTAAAATATGAAGCAACGGGACATGAATTACACATGCAAGGTCCTTCAGAATATTTGTGGAGAGCCCATCTAGACCTAGAGAATTACCACTCTTTAGATTCATAAGTACTTTCTGGAACTCACCGAGAGTGACAGGGGCCAGGAACATACTGGAATTTTCGGATGGCAGGAGATATTCTTTATATGAATCAGATGGAGATTCAGGGGAATCCAGTTCAACGGTAGAACTAATATGAGAAAAATAATGAAAAAAATAATCTGCAAGAACATCCTTCCCCTTCAACTCAACACCATTTTCATTTATGATCAGTTCAGGGTGTGGATTTTTAATATTATTTCCAATTTTTTCCTTAATTAATTTCCATGTAGTCCGAGGCGAATCAGATTTTTTAAATGCATTTTCATAATACATTTTTTCACTTGTTCTGAGAGTTTTAACGAGCAAATTTTTATAATTTTTGAATCGCTGTACATTATGAGCTGAGGGGTATTTCATTTTTATCTTATACAGTCTATTTTTTTCCTTGATAGATTTTAGAAGTGATGGACTTATCCAAGGTTGTCTGGGTGAGGTTCTTTTCCGGTGCGTAGTTTTAAATGGGCAATGAAGGTCCAAATTTTCATTCAAAATTCGATAAAATATATCTAAAGATATGTTGGGGTCATTCTCATTAATAACTTCACTCCATCCTACATCGCTAAGATTAGATTTCAATTCATTCATATTTACTTGTGAAAAGTTTCTTCTCTTCATATGATTTTCTTTATTGACTATTTTTTGCGCTTTGAAGTTAGACATTAAAATACAATGGTCAGATGTATCCTCCATAACCACGAATTTAGCCTCACAAGGATAAGGTGCAAAAATATTATCAATCAGAGAAAAAGAAGAATTTGTTATGCGTGTCGGAATAAAACATACTGTGTTCATACCATGAGAAAGGTTACATTCCAAAAACTGAAGGACATGTCGGTCGATTCCTTGCTGTCTAGATGGGAGACAACCCATTAAATCAATATTGAAGTCCCCAATGATTAAAAATGGCATTCGGAGATTTGATATCACACTTAACGTATTTTCAAAATTATCAATAAAATCTGCCTTATTTGATGAGGGAGGACGATAAATTACAGCAATTAAAAGTTTATCATTATTTGGTAGAAAACACTCAACAATACAGCTTTCAAAAATCATCTCCGTATTCAATATAAAAATTCTTCTTTCAGTCCTGCTGGAATATAATTTTTAACCAGTATTGCTAAACCACCTTGCTTTTGTTGAGTTCTACTTACGGGAAAAAATTGGAAATCACTAATATTAATTTTTTTTGGCCGAAATTTTATCTAGAAATGTTTCACAAACTCCAAAAATATCTGTACCAGATTCAAATAAAAAATTTTTAATTGCATCTTGCCCGCTCCTCCATCCACGGCAGTTCCAAAAAGATATTCTCCTCATATTTGGGTTTTTGTAAACTATTTCATGAGAAAACAAATATTTATTTGGGGGGACTGAAAAAGAGTTTAAAATTTCATTATTATCATGGGCTAGGGGCGTTTGGAATACATTACTAAAATGGGCTGAATTTCTTTCCAATTCCTCCAGCCTAGATGTAGGGATGTCGTGAACTTGACTAACCATTATCATGTACTGATCTCACGCCAAAGAGTACCCCCCCATGCCTCTCCCACAAAAAATTACAAACACTAAAACTCACACTAAATAGATTCTTAATCATAATAATAGCACCCAAATACATCAAACCGCACAGAACCCACCACATTTTTTAATTCAACCCAAATAAATATCTAAAACTTATACTCACATTATTTAAAAAAAATAATCCATTATAATATCAAAACAAACATTCTTGAAAAAAAAAAAAAAAATCATGTATCCATATTTGCGATTTGACCACCATGTTTCCTTTCAAGGTCCGTAATTATAGCGAAACCTTCACTAACTGTTAGTCGTTCATTCGTTCCATCTCGTCGCTTGATAACTAGGCAGGGGGGTACACCTTTCGACAAACCAAGAGTCAATTCCAAAATCGTACAATTCTAATTTCACATGAAGCAACCTCTTTCGAACTTCACGAACAGACTTTGGCGCATAATCCGTCAGATATATTATCTCGAATCCTCCAATTTTTTTGTTTTTCAGTTGCTTGGCGTTCTTCAAAATCTCATTCCTGATTAACCTCAATGGCAATTCAAATTTCAAGAATTTGGCATTTTCCCTGAAATCCACCAACTTAACTGGGCTTGGGGCTGGGAGATCAAGGCCTTCAATAACAACTTTAGACAGTAATTCCTGTGCTCTTATTTCATCTTGAACTTTCACATTCCAAATCACTAAATGTTTATCATTTTCATTACTTTCTAATTTCATCATAGCAAGCGACATATTGTCGATATGTAATTTAAGCGCTATATTTTCCTCCGCCAACACAGATATTTGATTTTTAAAGCTTGCCGTCTCTAATTCAACATTCTGAACACGCGGTATAAGCTGCGCTAATTCTTTACTCGTTTCAGAAACAATTTCTTCCAATTTTTTTACATTATCTTCAATTGCTTTGATGTTAGATTTTAATGATTCTAAGGTGGCAGTATTACCTTTAACTGTTTCTAATATCAAACTGATACTTTCTGCTAAAGACTTTATAGAAACTTCATCACCTTGACTCGTTGCCGTAGACGCAGACAAGTTTATAGATTCTTCCATTTTCTTCTTTCCCATCCTTTAGAAACTTATCCAAATATCAAAGTTCATAAGTTTAGCTCAGAGCAGACTAATTTATCACGGTTAATATTAAATGTTCAACTACACCAATTCATTCACTTGTAATAGGTCCTGGCGCGAAGAGCTCTTACTCCGTTGACTGCATTCAGG
>NW_028297431.1:6417037-6448829 GCF_049724085.1 Artemia sp. Qi Xiang Cuo
ACTGAGAAAACCATAAACCACGTGGTTCTCGTGGGATCAATAGGGGCCATTCTACTAGTGACACTTATCTAGATATTTTTTTCTAAAAAACCCTTATTCTAAAAATGGGATTCTGATTAAATCAGGGAGCAAAAGTAATTTATAAGGCCATAAATAGGGGACTTCCTGGGCATATAACTCCTCTCCCTTTAAATCAAAACAAGCACCCTAGGATTTCTTCCACTGTTTATATAGTCTAGTGGCCATACCCCCCGCGGAAAATACTCCGTCGGAAACTCCTCCCAGCGGCTGTTTGGTCTCCAATCACTTTCGACTTATAAAAAAGGGCTCGAACTCTCAATATCTGATCTAGAGCACCCTCTGAAAAATTTTGCGACCATGAGGTGGAGGTGTGGATAAGGAAGGGGCAGTCCTTGTCCTATACGGAATAAATTCTGCTCATTTTGGAGTTTAATGTTACTCTTTATTTTCACAATAATAGCGTAGACCAGAAATCATAAGGGAGTAGATATCAATTTCACATTTTTGATGCGTTTTTTAATTTGCTTTTTGTCCCCCCTCCGGCAAAAATCCTGGGTTACGGCTCCCAGGGATCATACATCAATTCCTACCTCCACCCTCCCTCATCTCTTCCTTAGAAACTAACCCTGTATTCATCCCATGGCTCAATGAGAGCTGGGATGTTTTGGCATTAAAATTCATCCTAAGCGGTATATCCCCCCTACCAAACTACTAAACAATCAGAGAAACCTATTGTAGAGTAGAAGTTTAAGTGCCTTTTTGAGTTTCGTAATGTATCCATTGCTTCCAGATAGTATTTGTTACTGGAAAATATACGGACATTTCTCGCCGGGGAGTTTTCGGCAGGGGGGGGATTGTCCGGAGGAATTTCCAAGGGGAGTAATTTTTTGGGAATAATCTCCCTTCAACAACGATGTATTTTCCGGGGGATATTTTCCGGAGGGGGGGGGGGGGGTGTAAACGCCTAGAACCATATAATCTGTCTATTTTTGGAGCTTTTTATAAGCTAAACCCGCCGCCCCCTTAAAAATCCCCTATGTACGCCTTCTTTCTATCTGTGAAAACTAATGAACAATATGGTAGGTGTAGAATTAGCAAAAAAATATTGAATTTCATGGTTCTAGACATTTACCCCCCCCCCTCCCCCGTGTAAAATACCCCCTGCGTAAAAAATCCCCCGTGGAAAGTACCCCCTCCCCGTGGAAAACAAGGCTTTCCAAACTTTAGAGTTTTATTTAGAGTTTTTTTCTGTTCCGTAGAGGAAAAAGGTACTTGTGTATTATGCGCTACTCACTCAAGTTTACGCTGTGTAAAACTCGAGAACAAACCGGTGTCTTCGTTAGTTTCTTTCTGCTTAGCGCGAAACAAGACAAAGGCAAGTGACAGAATAAATGGAACTATACAAGTTGGACTATATATTGGCACATGAGGGGGAGGGGTAAAGTATTAGGTCAGTTTGAAGTCAGAATACAATTCTTTCTTCATAATATGCAGAATAACTATGCATACCACATTTTGCATGCAGACCCGCTATGCTTTACCCCCCCCTCCCATAAACTGCCAATAAATGGCCGAAATTTTTTTCTGATGCAACGAATTAACCGGGTTGTTGTCGGGTTTTACAAAACGGAAACTTGAGGGAGTGGGGCATAATAAACAAGTCCCCAAAGTCATTCCTCCTACGGAAAATGATAAAAACAAAACTCAAATAAAATTCTCAAATTTGTTAAGTCTTATTTTTCACGAGGGGGGAGGGTAAACGCAGGCCACCAAATTTCATTTCTCCTTGCCTTAATCACGAAACATTCCTCATTAAGAAGTGAAAATACTTTGACGAGACAATAGGTACCTCATTGTTGGCGATCAGTTTTTTCTGGAGAAAATTTTCATTTCAAGAACATCAAGATTGTTAGTGGCACTTTTATTTCTTTGCCTAGAAAGCCTCTCCGAACGTCAGAAGAGTATATAACTTTTCTAGAATTCCTTTGGGAAAAGTTGGAAACTCATCTTCGGAAATTACTTTTTCTAACTCTACTTTCTGATTGGTTGAAAGTTGGACCCAATGGACTTTCTCCAAATCTCCTCATGGGTGGAGCAAGTTCTCCAGAGACTACTGTAAGACGAATCCAGCCTCCCTAGAGCTCTCCAGTTTGCGCAGGGGAACCAAACCTCTCTGGGATCTCAGAAAGACTAATCTTCCAATCTCAAGGGTATCCTTTCCATGTGAAGACTGTGGACGTAGTGAATCCTTAAAAGACTTTCCTAGTGGACCAAACTCTTTCAGAATCATTTCCAAAAACATTTCCCTTCAATCTTACAAATTTGCCGTCAACCTTTGCCTAAACAGCAATGTGAAAGTGTTCCGTCTTCGCATAAACTTGAACCATCTAATTCTCACGTGGGAGTTTGACATTTCAACCATTGCCAAACGACCTTGTGACTTTTTAGCATTTCACAAACTATTGGGTGCCTTTCTGCGAAATTCCCATTCATATTCCAAGATAAAATGTTCATTGAGTAGCACGGGCAAGCCTATTAGCTTTTGAGTCTGCGTTTGCAGGTTTATTTGCCGAGCAACGGACGCTGTAGCAAGAATGTCCACTGAAATTGCAGCTTATGCAAAAAAGCGGTTGTTTACAGGGATTGAGACGATGAGATGTATGTTCTACGGATCCACATCTGGAACATTTGGGCTGATTGGTGCACTCGGATGCTAAATGACCGACTGTATGACACGAGTAGCATCGTCTTGGAGTGAACACGAATACTTCGGCGGGTAGTTTTTCGTAGTGCACTTTAATGGAGTTACAGACGAAGATTTCGAGCTCGTGTCGCGACTCAAAATAAACTTTGAACGCACGAGAGGATCCACATTGCATAACTTTTGTAGCACGGGGGATAAGTTCGTGCAATGACTGTTCATTCAGGTCTTCAGGGACGCGCTTGAGTACACCAATATAGCTCGGTGAGCGTACGGACGCAGTAACACCACATTTATCACTTTTCAGTGTTGAGGCAATTGTATCAGCAGTTTTCTTAGATTTCACCACTAGTTTCCATTCACCCTTCAGTTTACGAAGCTCACTTATTTCCTCGCTGTTCGGACAGACCTTGTCAATAAATTCCTTTCGCGCACTAGGTGTATTTAAGCTGTCAGGTAAGTTTTGAGGACAACAGCGTAACTGGGCCGGAGGGGGGGCTCCTCAGCGGGTTCGCTCGGTTTCCAGGTCAGTGTCCGATTTTGTGCCATTTCGTATAGTCCATCGACCTTACGTTTGATTTCGTTGAGCCGACAGATAGCTGTCGCTGAGGTGGATTGTGTTTGAAACAAAAAAAGGACAAAGCTGTATGGTGGTTGTTAATGAACCATTCGAGTAATCCATTCCCTAAAGACAAAAAATTAAAGTTTCTGTTCAGGCCTGGTGGTTTAACCCCACACTACCAATAGGGCAAATAACAGTTTTCCAGAAAAGGCTACTTTGATATTTCAAAGAAAGTGTTAGAAGCAAGTGGATAAAACGAAAAAGGAGAAGCACTGTATGGTAGATATTTTTGAATATTTTGAGTAATCTTCTTTGATATTTTGAGTAATCTTCTTTGATATTTTGAGTAATCTTCTACCAATAGGGGAAATAATAGCTGTCCAGAAAGAGTTTTGTTTGATGTTTCAAAGAAAGTAATAGAGGCAGGTCAATAAAACAGAAAAAAGAGAAACACTATATAATGGATATGTGTGAAAATTTTTACCAATCCGTTCCCCAAAGAGAAAAAATTTTGCAATTTTGGAACCAGGTCTATAGAAACAGGTGAATAAAACTGAAAAGGGAGAAGACTTTATGGTAAATATTTTTGTAAATTTTGAGTAATTCATTCCCCAAAGAAAATAATCTCGCATATTTGGAATCAGACCTGGTGATTTTAGCTCCACCCCATCACTAGGGTAAATTATACCCTATCACTTGGGGAAGCAATCACTATCTGGAAAGGCTTCTTTGATATTTCAGAGAAATTAATAGAAGCAGGTGAATAAATCAGAAAAGGGAGAAGAATTTATGGTAAATATTTTTGTAAATTTTGAATAATTCATTCCCTAAAGAAAATAATCTCGCACTTTTGGAATCAGACCTAGTGATATTAGTCCCACCCTAAAATAGGGCAAATAGTAGCTTTCCAGAAAGAATTTTGTTTGGTATTTCAAAGAAAGTAATAGAAGCAGGTGAATAAGACAGAAAAAGGAGAAACATTTTGTGGTAGATATTTGTGAATATTTTGATTAATCTATTTCCCAAAGAAAAAATCTTGCACTTTTGGAATCAAACCTTTTGATTTTAGCTCCATCCTATCTTCTACTACTACTACTAACAACTCACTGCAGTACCAAGCAACCTGAGGCCAACATAGCTACGCACGCTCCTCCTCCACCACAATCTATTCAAAGCCTTCCTTTTTACACCCGCCCACGAAGTTCCCATTTCCTTTAATTCTTTTTTCATGACGTCCTCCCACCCCAGACGGGGACGAGCTGCTTTCCGTTTAGCCCTAGACGGTTGGCCGAAAAGAACAATCTTTGGCCATCTGTCATCCTTCAGCCGCACAACGTGCCCTAGCCACCTCAACCTTTCTTTCATTATAGCCCTAGAGAGCAGTATAGAATCATATTTTTCGTATAGCCTATTGTTTGAAATACGGTCAGTCAGCCGGGTACCCGGAACAATCCTTAAGCAATTTCTCTGGAAAACATCTAGCAAATCTTCATCCGCTTTTCGGAGCGTCCATGCTTCAGAACCTTATTTGACCACTGCCATCACTGTAGCCTATCACTAGGCTAAATAATTGCTTTCCGGAAAAAAACTTCTTTAATATTTGAAAGAAAGTAAACGAAGCAGGCGAATAAGACTTTCAGAAACCAGTTCAAAAATAAAATGAGGATTAAGGCCAAATATCAGCTGTTTGACTCATCTACTGTCTTAAAACACAAAGAAAGTTTGTCCGGAAAGCGGTTGTTTTTCCTATAGATTTTTGTGCTGCCCTGTTTAAACTGAACTGGGCTTAAATACTGATTGATGTAGGTTTTTATTTTTAGTTGAATACCAGCGTTCTTCCGGAGGTGCTGAAGTCAGCACAGGAGCACCTTGCCCTCCGGAGAGTAATTCAAGTGATGCCTCAATGCCTGTAACCTCTCAAGGAGATGTCTGTACCAGCTATTGGAATACTGGCACCGATGCTACAGCCATGTTTTCTGCTGCTGATTGACCACCTCCCTCCTCCAAATATTGATACTTTTTCTGATTTCGCCAGCAGTTTCCAAACGTTTCGGAAAAATTTACCTGTGTTTTTTTTTCTCTCTTGCGAAAAAATCTTCATAATGAGTAGAAATGATTTCTCAGACTAGACACTAAAAAATTATATCAAGAAAGAGGTACTTACTAGCTTGAGGAGCTAAGAAAGCTGCATAATGAGTTTTATATTATAATCATACAATAAATTTGTTTGTATTATTTTAATTTTCATATACTTCAATTTGATGTTTAACCTTTTTTTCAAATCGTGTCATATTCTATGGTGGTCTCAGAATAACATGGTTCTTTGCTCGTTTGTCATACCAAACCACGATTTTACCTCAAAGAGGGTGATGTTGCTAAGTATTGACAATGCTGTGATATCCAACGCTGCTGGAAGAAGAATTCAAATGTCAGAAATCTCGCAAATAGAGCAGAAAAAGTCAAAATTCTAATTTTCAAAATTATTTATTCCAAAATTATTTTAACTACAATTGATGGGGGGAGGGGAGTGATGGGGTTTTCCCCCCACCTTATTGTAGGATGGCTGTTTTAGGCTAAAACTCTTCCACTTTCCCATTATCTGCTTTAACTTCACTTCTTGAGTGTTTGCCATATAATATACAAGTACCGAGTTTTCAATCTTTTTCGATAACCCAAGGTACTAAACCGTGCGAGTTTATCATTACTGAACTCCTATTTATTAATTTCATTAATTTATTAATATTCATTTTAATTCTGTTGAAGTATTATAATAAAACGCTTCATCCAATATTTTTGTAAAGCACACATAACGTCATAAATAATTACTTTACTAAAATAAATAATTACTTTACTAAAATAAATTATTACACTACTAAAATAAATTATTAATTTACTAAAATAAATTATTACTTTACTAAAATAAATAATTACTTTACTAAAAATAAATTACTACTTTATTAAAATAAATTATTACTTTACTAAAATAAATTATTACTTTACTAAAATAAATTCTTACTTTACTAAAATAAATTATTACTTTACTAAAATAAATTATTGCTTTACTAAAATATATTATTACTTTACTAAAATAAATTATTACTTTACTAAAATATATAATTACTTTACTAAAATAAATTATTACTTTACTAAAATAAATTATTACTTTGCTAAAATAAATTATTACTTTACTAAAATAAATTATTACTTTACTAACATAAATTATTACTCTACTAAAATAAATTATTACTTTACTAAAATAAATTATTACTATACTAAAATAAATTATTACTTTACTAAAATAAATTATTGCTATACTAAAATAAATTATTACTTTACTAAAATAAACTATTACTTTACTAAAATAAACTATTACTTTACTAAAATAAATTATTACTATACTAAAATAAATTATTACTTTACTAAAATAAATTATTACTTTACTAAAATAAATTATTACTTTACTAAAATAAATTATTACTTTACTAAAATAAATTATTACTTTACTAAAATAAATAATTACTTTACTAAAATAAATTATTACTTTACTAAAATAAATTATTACTTTACTAAAATAAATTATTACTTTACTAAAATAAATAATTACTTTACTAAAATAAATTATTACTTTACTAAAATAAATTATTACCTTACTAAAATAAATTATTACTTTTACTAAAATAAATTATTACTTTACTAAAATAAATTATTACTTTACTAAAATAAATTATTACTATACTAAAATAAATTATTACTTTACTAAAATAAATTATTACTTTACTAAAATAAATTATTACTTTACTAAAATAAATTATTACTTTACTAAAATAAATTATTACTATACTAAAATAAATTATTACTTTCCTAAAATAAACTATTACTTTACTAAAATAAATTATTACTTTACTAAAATAAATAATTACTTTACTAAAATAAATTATTACTTTACTAAAATAAATAATTACTCTACTAAAATAAATAATTACTTTGCTAAAATAAATTATTACTTTACTAAAATAAATTATTTCTTTACTAAAATAAATTATTACTTTACTAAAATAAATTATTACTATACTAAAATAAATTATTACTTTACTAAAATAAATTATTACTTTACTAAAATAAATTATTACTTTACTAAAATAAATTATTACTTTACTAAAATACATTATTACTATACTAAAATAAATTATTACTTTCCTAAAATAAACTATTACTTTACTAAAATAAATTATTACTTTACTAAAATAAATAATTACTTTACTAAAATAAATTATTACTTTACTAAAATAAATAATTACTCTACTAAAATAAATAATTACTTTGCTAAAATAAATTATTACTTTACTAAAATAAATTATTTCTTTACTAAAATAAATTATTATTTTACCAAAAAAAAATTATTAATTTACTAAAATAAATTATTACTTTACTAAAATAAATTATTACTTTACTAAAATAAATTATTACTTTACTAAAATAAATTATTACTTTACGAAAATAAATTATTACTTTACTAAAATAAATAATTACTTTACTGAAATAAATTATTACTTTACTAAAATGAATAATTACTCTACTAAAATAAATTATTACTTTACTAAAATAAATTATTACTTTACTAAAATAAATTATTTTATTTAACAGAACAGCAGTTTTCTGTTTTAACAGCAGTTTTCTTTTTCAGCACGGTGGCCTAGTACTTTAATTAAATAAAAAAAAACAAGTATTTTTAAACTGAAAGTAAGGAGCGACATTAAAACTTAAAATGAACAGAAACTATTTTGTATATGAAAGGGGCTGTCCCCTCCTCAACGCCCCGAACTTTGCGCTAAAGTTTGACTATTTTTAACAACTCTACTTTTTACAACATTAAAAAACTTTAGCGCAAAGAGCGGGGCGTTGAGGAGGGGTTAGCCCCTTTCATATACAAAATAATTTCTGTTCGTTTTAAGTTTCAATGTTGCTCCTTACTTTCAGTTAAAACAAAGATTTTTTTTTAATTAGCTTCTGAACGTTTTTGAATTTTTGAAATCTAAATATGAATGCTTTTACTTTTATAACTTTAGTAAATCAAATAGTATTAAAATTTTGATTGCTAAATATCAGCATATGTATATTAAACTGACAATTCATATTCATTTGTATTTTTTCAGTAAAGTGCAAATTATGTTCTGGCCTTGAAAAGGCATAGGGGTTATGAGCCCTAGTCATGTTAATTTCTGCTCGTTTTTAGTTTGACACGGTTATTTATTGTAGTTTCTATTCGTTTTGGGTTTCATTTACTTATCGATGCTGATTTGTGGTAATTTTACGCTTGACAGATTATTTTATTTTATTTTTGCTCATGTTCGGTTTAATGGAGTTCTTTACTTTTCTCTGAAAAACTTATTTTGTGGAAATTTTTTTTTTTAATTAATTTCTTTTTGTTTTGTGTTGACATACTCTTTTAAGGGAAAAAGAAAATAATACTTGAAATCTTGTCGTTTTTTTAAGACTTTATAGTTTCGCCTGCTATTTGTATACTGGAGAAATATTTTCAGCAATTTATAACAACATACATGCTTTTAAAAATCTGGACTCAAATAGTAGGGTTTAATTTAGTTTCATACCTCCTTTAGTTGACCTGAAATAGAAAACTTGATACCATTCGCAAAAACTGTGTTTACATTATTTGATAGCTTGGATACACTTACGTTAATTTGATTTGGTTAAATTTTAAGAGCAGAAGTAGCCCCGAAAGTGTAAACATAATACCCTCAGTCGTTCTTGGGATACTGCTGAGATACCTTATTGGGAATTTGCATTAAAAAAGTGCAGTTTGATTTAATCTTAAGGCAACATTTAGTTTTTAAACATAATGGGCAAATGGGAGGATGGGCGTGGAAGGGGGATTAGTTGCCCTCCAGTCACGTTTATAAAAATGTCAAGCCTTCCAATCACTTTTGACTATTAAAAAAGGCAATTTTCAATCGAATGACCCTTTTTGAAGTTTCTACGACAATACTTTCTATAAAAACCTTATATGCCCCAAGGCATAATTTACAAACCTTGCCCTGAAGGCTGTGAGGGGGTTGTCATCCTCAAAAAAAGGATTTCCGGACCTTTCAACTATGTTGAACAAAATGGCTATCTGAAAATTTTGATTGGATGTGTTTTGGGGAATGGTGGTCGTGAGAAGGGGGTTACTTGCCCACCAATCAATTTTGACTATTAAAGAGGGCACTATCCGTTTCAATTTAAAATCGAATGATTCCTTTTTAAAGTTTCTACGACAACACTTTCAATAAAAAAACCTTATATACCCCCATAGCATAGCTTACAGCCCTTGCCCTGAGGGCTGTGGGAGGTGTGTCATCTTCAAAAATATAATTTCCGATCATTCTAAGTACGTCAAACAAAATGGCTATCTCAAAATTTTGATTAGAAGTGTTAAGGGCACTAGCCCTTTGAATTTCGAATCGAATAAGCCATTTTTCACATTTCTACAACAAAGTTTTCAATAAAAACCTTATATGCCTCCAGGGCATAACTTACGACCCTTACCCTAAGGGCTTTGGGGGAAGTGTCATACTCAAAGATATAATTTCTGGACCTTTCAACTATTTTAAACAAAATTGGCTATCTCAAAGTTTTGATTGGATGTGTTTGGATAAATGGTGAGCGTGGAAGGGGAGTTAGTTGCCTTCCAATCAGTTTCGACTATTAAAAAGGGCACTTGCAATTTCAGTTTCCAATCAAATGAGTCCTTTTTGAACTTTCTACGACAATACTTTCTATAAAAACCTTATACTCCCCCCGGGCATAACTTACAACCCTTGCCCTGAAGCCGCGGGGGGGGGGGGTTGTCATCCTCAAAGACATAATTTCCAGAACTTTCAACTACGTTGAACAAAATGGATATCTCAAATTTTGATTGGATGTGTTTGGGGAAAAGGTGGGCGTAAGAAGGGGGTTTGATTCCCTCCAATCACTTTCGACTATTAAAAAGGCCACTAACCCTTTGAATTTGCAATCGAATTATCCCTTTTTGAAGTTTCTACGACAAAGCTTTCTATAAAAACCTTATATGCTCCTAGGGCATAACTTACAACCCTTGCCCTGAGGGCTGTGGGGGAGTGTCCTCCTCAAAAACATAATTTCTCTCTGGAAGTCAATTACGCTGAAAAATGGCTATCTCAAAATTTTGATTGGATGTGTTTGGGGAAATGGTGGGCGTGGAAGGGGTGTTAGTTGCCTTCCTAATCACTTTCGAGTATTAAAAAGCGTACTAGCCAATGTGGAAGTCTTTTAGACAGTCTAAACCAGTGACAAACCCTGCTAGTAACATACCTGAGGAGCAGTGGGTAAAACATTATAGTGAAGTTTTTGGGATTAAACATGCCCAACTAACAACCGAAAGTGATAGTGAGCTCTCACGAGCTTTTGCGTCCCTCTTGAGCCAACGGAACTATTTTACCGTCTCAATAGGCGAAGTGCTCCAGGTTATTAAGCAGCTGAGAAAGGGCAAGGCTCCCGGGCACGACGGAATTGTGACTGAACACCTCCGCTGTGGCTCACCTCTGCTCATTGAGCACTTGACACTGCTATATCAAATGTGCCTTGATTCTGGTGCAGTCCCTAGGTCGTTTGCCCTAGGTATTGTGTCTAACGTCTTGAAGAAGGGAAAAAATCGTAACCTCTGCTCTAGCTATAGGCCTATAACAGTTTCTAGTACATTAAGCAAAGTGTTAGAGAGACTTCTGTTACCTGAGCTGTTACGAAAGTGTAAAATTGACAATCGACAATTCGGGTTCCGTCGCCACCTCGGTTGTGCATTTGCACATCGCCTTCTTACGCGTATAGTATCGAAAGCTCAGAATCAATCACGGACTCTTTTAATTTGTGCAGTAGATGTGTCCGCGGCGTTCGATTCGGTAATGCATTCAAAGTTAATTTTGAACCTGCTGCACCAAGGTGTGAACCCACATGTAGCGGCCGTCCTATGGCACTGGTATTCGAGTAGCCTTATCCGTGTTAAGTTGAGTAGTGAACTCCTGTCGAAACCGATTAAGCTTCACCGGGGACTGCGTCAAGGGTCGGTTTTAAGCCCTGTACTCTTCAATTCACTAACCTCGTCGGTAACAAAAAAGATTAACGGTGGTTTTAACACTGAATGTATGGATGTGAGCCTACTGTGCTACGCAGACGACATATTACTGGTGAGCACATCGCTTTGTAACCTTCAAGCTAATATCGATCTCCTAAGTCGAGGTTATACTAATATTGGTCTGGTTATTAACCCTGCTAAAACAGAATTTCTTGTATTTGAACCCCGCGTGCGCCGTCTGAAGTTGCCCGTCGCGAGGCTACCCGTGTTACCGTTGCAGGGCAAGTAGTACTTCCAAGCCGCAAGTTGAAGTACCTAGGTATCACATATGGAAGCGACCTCAGAAGCTCGCGTGCTCTTTTTGTTGACCAGGTTCTGTCGGGTTTTCGGTCTGGGTATGCTAAACTTGCAGCCCTGAAGTTTAAATTTAATAAGCATATCCTTGCTAGGTTGTATCGTGCCGTCGCTCTTCCCTTTGCTCACTACATCTCACCCGTTTGGCATTGGCTATCGAATTCGGATATGTTGCGAATCCGTTCAGGCTTTTGCAAATATTTAAAGTTTCTGCTTGGTCTGCCACTTTACCTCCGTAACACTGGTCTGCTAGAAAAGTATCATATACCTGATCCTGTTGAGTTCATGCCAAATTTTGAAAAACAAGCTCTCGTGAAACACAGGGCACTATTATTTGATTTCCCAGCGACTTTCTTGCTTGATAGTTGAAGTGTGATTTGTTTGTATTTAGTAGATTATTATGTTCGGTTGATTTGTGTTCGTTTTTATTTTCTCTTTTCTTTTGTTTTGCTCCGCTTCTTCATGCTTCTTTTTTATAGCGGGTTTGTAATAAATTATTATTATTATTATTATTCCAATTTCCAAATGAATGAGCACTTTTACAAGTTTCTACGACAACTCCTTCGATTCAAAGTGCCCTGGTCTAAAGAAAAAAAAACAATAATAATAAATAATACATTGTGCCAACATCCATCTTTACTTAGGCAGCGCGATTGAGGTGCCTATGATTTGTAAACGTTTTATTAGCAATAAATATACGTAACTAACGACTTAACTTACGTTTCAAACTTCTCGCGTCAATATCTCGCTCTTTACGCTACAGTTCTATTTTATTCGAATTCTTTGAGAATGATCTCTGAATCACAAAGGCCGTTTAATTAGAATAAGTAGCTCTTTTGAAATTACTAAAAATAGTTTAGCGTAAAGAGCAAGGTATTGAAAAGGGGAGAAACCCCCTCATATAATTGATAATTTCTGTTTGTTTGAAGTTTCAATGTTGCTCTTTACTTTCAATTGAAAAAACTTGTTCAGAAAAACTATGCTTCTTTAAATTAATCTTTGTTCGTTTTTGGTTAAACTTTAATGCAGAAACAACGCTGCCATGAAATTTTTTATTTATACGGAATACTGTATGCTCGTTTTAAGTTTTAATGTTACTTCTTAGTTTCGGATGAAAACTTGTTTTTAATATAATTTCTAATTATCACCGATCTAGGGGAGATAAGACAGCTCTATAAAATACTGCAAACAACCTTGACAGCAAAAAAAAATTTCAGCATAAATAATGGATTTTGTTGTTCCATATGTTTCAAGGTTGTTTTTTTTGCGATAAGTCACTCTTTATTTACATTTTATTGCTATGAACTGTTTGATCCAAGGCTACCTTAAATATGAGTGCCGATAAGCACATTGGTATGGTGTTTTATTTTGCACTTACTTGCACTTATAATTTTACCTACCTGCACCGCTATCACCCACATCACCTATATTATAGAAGTAGCTCAAAACATTCCCGAGAATAAATTTAGATTGGAAGTCTAACCCCGCGTTCAGCAAACGTAATTACAATTTATTGCATTAGCCTGTCAAATAAGCACAATTACTCTGCTCTATTTAATACAGTTTGAATATCAAATGAATTTTTAGCAAAAATGAATAGCAGAAACATAGAACATACAAAACTAACCAGAAATATTAGTAGCGTAGGTAAGTGTACCATGAGTTTCTTATATATGGTAAAACGAATTCAAAAATGCTTGAAACATTTACTGCAACTACTTTAGGGATTGTGGTGTATTATCTTGAAAAGGAGAACTATTATTAAAGCTAAAGTTTACGACACATAGTCCCAAAATGTGTCATATAATAACTCTATTTTATATTTATCTAAAATTTGAGGCCAAAAATGTTTATATTCTGGATACACTTAAAAAACGGTAAAAGATACACGAAATACATGGAAAACTGAGAAACTGCCAAGGGATTGTTTTTTTTTTTTTATCTTTTTACAGCGCCATATCAAAAATACAAGTTCTGGTTACCGACTTCTATTTTGTAGAATTGTTGCATGCTCAAAATATGTTTGAAAAACATCTTTTTTTACTTCGTTTGACGTCCCTCTTACTTTGTTTGACATTCTCGCGGAGACTCCAAAAATCCCCATTTAAGTGGATATATTCATTATTTTACTTTTATAGATATTTTTAGCTTTTTTCTCATTCTGAGTATGATTAGTTTATTGATAATAAAAAATAGAACTTGAAAAAATACATACATATATATATATATATATATATATATATATATATATATATATATATATATATATATATATATATATATATATATATATATATATATATATATATATATATATATATATATTTGTGAAGTTGCTGAAGGTGTATTAGGGAAGAAAGCTAGAACTGCAGCTAAGAATATTAGTGAAAAAGCTTTATGTTTAATAGAAAGGAGAAAGGACTTGTACAAGAATTATCTGAGTGATAGATCGCATGAAAACAAAAGAAATGTAAAGAAAGTGGAGAAAGCATTGAAATATGAACGAAGGAGGTGTGAAGTGGAGGCCATGGATAAAATTGCCGAGGATTTAGAAGATGCAGCTAGACGGCATAATAGTAAAATATTGTACTGGCACGTTAACAAATTGAGAGGTAGTAGTCAATCCGGACTTTTCCCACTTAAAGATAGGAATGGGGTGGCAATTAGCGATGAGGAAAAAGTTAAAGCGAGATGGGCCGAACATTTTGAGAACTTGCTTAACCGAGATAGAGTTGCAGGAAAAAATATAGAGGAAAATGAAAAAAGTTTGTGATACCTTGGATGTAACGGAAGATTTGTTTTGTGAGGAGGAATTAGCAGCAGTACTAAAAGGATTAAAGAATAATAAGGCTCCAGGTGCTGATAGGATGGTAAATGAGTTTCTTAAATATGGGGGCTCTGAGGTTAGAAATAAGTTATTGGAGATTATGAATATGATTTTTAAAAAAGGGGAAGTACCTAACGATTTTTGGAAAACCCTAATTAAGCCACTTTATAAGAAAGGTGATAAAAGTGAGTGTGGTAATTATCGAGGCATTAGTCTGGTCTCTGTAGGCAGCAAATTGCTTAGTAATATGATACTTTTTAGACTGAGAGATGCCGTAGACAAAGTTTTAAGAGAAGAGCAGCGCGGTTTTAGAAAAGGTAGAGGATGTGTTGACCAAATTTTCACTCTTAGGCTAATAATTGAGAAGTGCCTAAGTTTTCAAGCACCTTTGGTCCTCAGTTTTATAGATTATGAGCAAGCGTTCGATTCTGTTGATAGAGGAGCTTTAGTAAAGGTTTTATCCTTGTATGGTATACCAGACAAACACATCAAAGTGATTAGTGCTGTGTACGAGAATAACACTGCTGCGGTTAAGGTAGGAAATGAGGTTAGCAGCTGGTTTTATATTGAATCATGAGTTAAGCAGGGTTTTGTTCTATCCCCCTTTATATGGATTATTTTGATGAAATTTGTCTTAAGGAGCACCGGAAAGGCAATGGGAGACCACTGAATCAAATGTGGAGAAAAAAGTCTCCTGGACTTAGATTATGCTGATGATTTAAGCATCCTAGATGAAGGTTTGAACAAAAAGAATGAAGTTTTAGAGGTTTTGCGCGTTCAGGGTGCTAGTATTGGTTTGAAAATTAATGTCAAGAAGACTATGTCACTAAGGCTAGGAATAAGTGAAGCTGAAAAGGTTACGTTAGGTAATGAAAAGATTGATCAGGTGGGCAGCTTCACTTACCTTGGTAGTATTATTAGTAAAGATGGTGGGAGCAGTGAAGATGTTAAAAATAAATAGCCAAGGCTCAGGGGGTTTCTTCACAGTTAAGAAAAAGTTTGGAAGAATAGGAACATAAGTCTGCAAACCAAGATTAGAATATTAAAAACTACAGTGATGACAGTGGTCAAATATGGTTATGAAGCATTGACGCTCCGAAAAGGGGATGAAGATTTGCTAGATGTTTTCCAGAGAAATTGCTTGAGGATTGTTCTGGGTACCCGGCTGACTGACCGTATTTCAAACAATAGGCTATACGAAAAATGTGGTCCAATACCGCTTTCTAGGTCTATAATGAAAGAAAGGTTGAGGTGGTTAGGGCATGTTGTGCGGATGAAGGATGACAGAAGTAGAGAGGGGGAACCGACTCCCGGACGACACCCCTGCTGCAACCTACAACTTTTTTACATAATTTATGCATGTTTTTATGGTTCGTTGTCAGTGAGAATGGAAAAACAGGATTTTTCTCACTTTTATGGATGTTTCTTGGACGGTTATGAGTGTGTTGGTCAATTTATGGATGTTTTTATGGTTTTTGTCAGTGAGAATGAAAAAAAAGGATTTTTCTCACTTTGATGGATGTTTCATGGTTTCGATGAAATTGATTTACATAATCTAGGGGAATTATTGATTCACGAAAGGGGAGAGAATTTCTGAGAACTTGATTTACATAATCGCTAGGGGAATTATTGATTTACGAAAAGGGGAATAAAGAAACCAATATGGCTTCTTTGATCTTAAGTCTGAGGGATAAACGCTCTTTAGGTCAGAGAGAAAAATTAATATTCTATTTTTAAATAGGGCTTCATTGAACTTTAGTGTCAGGAATTAGAAATGACATCACTTGTTATTTTAGAATTATACAGGAGTCTAAAGAGATAGAAATTATATTTTTAAATACGGTTTCACTGATCTTTAAGTCGGAGAGATAAATTGATATTCTAACGAAACCTTAATAGTGTAGCTAGGAACACCTTAGAGATGAAGAGATGGAACGCGGGAAAGGGTTGATATATTTATCATTTTACTTCAAAGGCATTTTGAGCCTTTTCTTTATTTCCTTGGAGAAAAGAGAAAGATCGAGTGCCCTTTTTCAATAATTAATCTGTTTTAAAAAAAGATTTTTGAAAAAAGTACTGGTTTTGGAAAACTAGCTTAAATAAACTGTGATGGCTTGTGACGTTTCCCCATATTTTTAGAATTAGGAGGAAAAAATACTTTTTAGCACTCAATGGCAAGGGCAGATCCAGGATTTTTTTTCTGGGGGGGGGTACTAATTTTTGACTCAGTTTTCGACTAATTTTACTGATTTTTACCTCGGTTTTACTAATTTTAGCCTCGGTAAACAATTTTTGAGGGGGGTTAAACCCGGGGAACCCCCCCCCCCCCCCCCGGGATAAGGCCTTGCTCAAGAGCATGGACCTTTGTGGGGGAGGGAGCCAATATTTTGTTAAAAAATTATTTTTTAAATTAACAGAATTTTTGGGAGAAAAAAACATTTGTAATTGAGGGTTTCATACAATATTTGAAGAAAGTTTGCAATAATTCTAAATCCCTTTTCATTCATTATTTTTGGAGCTGTAATATCGAAGTATGGCAAGTCCAATTTATCTAAAATCGGACTACCAAAAGGCTGGTTCATCCTGATTGACACATTAATGAATTTTGGTACAGATACGGGGGTAAAGGAATAGTTTGATGGGACATATGTCTCTTTATTAAGAATGTTGTTCCTGACATACCGAACAGCTCGCTGTAACGAACTGTAAGTAAGGAGTAACTCACCCAAATAGTAACCACTCTAAAAAACGGAATTTTGATAACAATAGATGCATCAAAAGAATTGACTTTTTATGCTAATTCCAATTATTTAAAACTCATTAAATGTTATGTTACCCACCAAAAACTACAATCCTGAGAAAATATGCCTGATTTCTTAGAAAACGGGGAAAAACACCCACAAAGTCAGGATATCCTAATGAAAATCACACCATCAGTTTCAACGTAATAGAAAACGCTATTATAGAAGTTTTCAGCTCCCAAATGCAAAAATTTCCAATTTATTTTTTTTTTTGCCAGAAGAAAGATGGTGTGTTTATTTGGATGCGGCTTATTTCTTATTGTTTTCAGCTTCTTTTTTTTTCATTTTTTTTTCATGAATGATCACAACAAACGTATACCGGCTCCTGAAAGATCGAAATGTGGTTTATTTAAGCGGAAATTAAAAGTTATCATGTTCTTTTTAAGTGGCCAAATAGATTGGAGAACAGCTAGCCTACTTCCACGCTCCCCTTTTCCCCGTATTAATCCGATCAAAGTTTCGGGATAACCATTTTGTGTAGCAGAGTTGAAAGGTCTGGTAAACCTCAACTTAGGGCTGTCAAGATCCCCCCTAGCCCCTGGGGAAAGGGCTGTAAGTTGTCCATTGTTTATCTATAATATTTGTTATTGGAAAATGTACTAAAATTTACCGGGAGAATTTTCAGTAGGGGGGGATTTCCATGAGGAAAAAGTTTCTTGGGGGAGTTTTTGTGGGGAATAAAGTGCCCTGGTGACATCAATAATTACAGTGCCGACGTAATTTCTTTTATGATTTAAATATTGTTAGATATGAAAAAAAAATCTGTTGAATACTGTTGATAAAGCTTTTTTTTCTAATTAAACAGCTCTCGTGTTTCAGGGGGCACTCGAAAGATTTGGGACAACGAGTAAAACTTTAAAGGAACGGGCGAGGTATTGAAGAGGGCGCCATTCCCCCTCCTATATGGAATGATTTCTGTTCGTTTTAAGTTTTATAGTAGGTCCTTACTTTCAGCTGAAAAAAGAATTTTCATTTTCGTTGATTTCCGATGATTTTTCAAATAATTGCTCTTCCACAATAGTCTATTCAGAACAGCAGTTTTCTATTTTAACAGCAGTTTTCTTTTTCAGCACGGTGGCCTAGTTCTTTATTAAATAAAAAAAACAAGTATTTTTTTAACTGAAAGTAAGGAGCGACATTAAAACTTAAAATGAACAGAAACTATTTTTTATATGAACGGGGCTGTCCCCTCCTCAACGCCCCGAACTTTGCGCTAATGTTTGACTTTTTTTAGCAACTATACTTTTAACAACATTAAAAAAATTTAGTGCAAAGTGCTGGGCGTTGAGGAGGAGACGGCCCCTTTCACATACAAAATAATTTCTGTTCGTTTTAAGTTTCAATGTTGCTCCTTACTTTCAGTTAAAACAAAGATTTTTTTTTTTTTTTTAATTAGCTTCTGAACGTTTTTGAATTTTTGAAATCTAAATATGAATGTTTTTACTTTTACAACTTTAGTAAATCAAATAGTATTAATATTTTGATTGCAAAATATCAGTATATGTTCATTAAACTGACAATGTACATTCATTTGTATTTTTACAGTAAAGTGCAAATTATGTTCCGGCCTTGAGGAGGCATAGGGGTTTTGAGCCCTACTCATGTTAATTTCTGCTCATTTTTAGTTTGACACGGTTATTTATTGTAGTTTCTGTTCGTTTTGGGTTTCATTTATTTATCGATGCTGATTTGTGGTAGTTTTACGCTTGAAAGATTATTTGATTTTATTTTTGCTCATGTTTGGTTTAATGGAGTTCTTTACTTTTCTCTGAAAAACTTATTTTGTGGAAATTTTTTTTTTTAATTAATTTCTGTTTGTTTTGTATTGACATACTCTTTTCAGGGAAAAAGAAAATAATACTTGAAATCTTGTCGTTTTTTTAAGACTTTATAGTTTCGCCTGCTATTTGTATACTGGAGAAATATTTTCAGCAATTTATAACAAAATGCATGCTTTTAAAAATCTGGACTCAAATAGTAGTGTTTAATTTAGTTTCATACCTCCTCTAGTTGACCTGAAATAGAAAACTTGATACCATTCGCAAAAAAACTGTGTCTACTTTCTTTGATAGCTTGGATACACTTACGCTATTTTGATTTGGTTAAATTTTAAGAGCAGAAGTAGCCCCGAAAGTTTGAACATAATACCCTCAGTCGTTCTTGGGATACTGCTGAGATACCTTATTGGGAATTTGCATTAACATAGTGCAGTTTGATTTAATCTTAAGGTTTAAATCTTTAGATTTTAAACATAATGGGCAAATGCGAGGATGGGCGTGGAGGGGGGATTAGTTGCCCTCCAGTCACTTTTATAAAAATGTCAAGCCTTCCAATCACTTTTGACTATTAAATAAGGCAATTTTCAATTTCAATCGAATGACCCTTTTTGAAGTTTCTACGACAACACTTTCTATAAAAACCTTATATGCCCCAGGGCATAACTTACAGCCCTTGCACTGAAGGCTGTGAGGGGGTTGTCATCCTCAAAAAAATTATTTCCGGACCTTTTAACTATGTTGAAAAAATCTCAAAATTTTGTTTGGATTTGTTTTGAGGAATGGTGGGCGTGAGAAGTGGGTTACTTGCCCTCCAATCAATTTTGACTATTAAAAAGGGCACTATCCGTTTCAATTTAAAATCGAATGATTCCTTTTTAAAGTTTCTACGACAACACTTTCAATAAAAAAACCTTATATACCCCCATGGCATAACTTACAGCCCTTGCCCTGAGGGCTGTGGGAGGTGTGTCAGCTTCAAAAACATAATTTCCGAACATTCTAAGTACGTCAAACAAAATGGCTATCTCAAAATTTTGATTAGAAGTGTTAGGGGAAATAGTGAGCGTGAGAGGGCTGTTAGTTATCCTCCAATCACTTTCGACTATTAAAACGGGCACAAACCCTTCTAATTTCCAATCGAATGAGCCCTTTTTGGAGTTTCTACAACATCACTATCTATAAAAACCTAATATGCTCCCAGGGCATAACTTACATCCCTTGCCCCGAGAGCTCTGAGGGGGTTATCATCCTCAAAGACCCGATTTCTGAAACTTTTAACTACGCTGAACAAAATGGTTATCTAAAAATTTTGATTGGATGTGTTTGGGAAAAGGTGGGCGGGAGAGGGGGGTTAGTTGCACTCCAATCACTTTCGACTATTAAAAAGGGCACTAGCCCTTTGAATTTCGAATCGACTAAGCCTACTGAGATTTCTCAGCAGGGGCATCCTCCAGGCCAGTTAATGCGTCCCCAGGTGGCGGAGGGGGGATCGCTTTATAGATACGTAGGGTATCTCCATGGAGTAGGAGGCACAAACCAAGGGGGGACCCAGTGCCTGAGGGTCCTTAATTGAAACTGGGGCATCCTCACGAGGGGGCCGTAAATACAAACAGAGGAGGAAGAAGGTCTCTTGAATGTACACTTAGCAGGGCCCACCGGCGTGTGGACACGTCCCGTCAGTTGCAAACCTTCTCCCAGCAAGAGGTTAAATTGCATGGTGAAGCAGAACACCATCTTGGGAGAATCCCCTATATAAGGACAACTGTGAAGGGTGGAGGATCCAGATGTACGGACAACGGCCTTTGCAAGGTGGTGGAGAGGAGTGGCTTGCCGCCACCACCCATTTAGCCAAGAAACCACCTCTCTTGAAATCATGAAAAAAGGGTCCAGTATTATACGAACATCTGCTACCGCGTCCGGGGTAACCGACGAACAACCAATTTTGATGGATGAAAATGCGATTTTACATGCTACCGCGTCCGGGGTAACCGACGAACAACGATTCTTGAATGATAATAATACGATTTTACATGCTACCGCGTCCGGGGCAGCCGACGATCCTAGGCCTAGGACGACCCCCACCCGGGGTGGAAATCCACACGGTTCTTCTATTCCAACAAAAACTTCCCAACACTTTAGCACACTGAACATCTAAACGCTCGCCGGCCCGGGAAAACTAGATCTTGTCTTTAGATACTTACAGAGGTACAAGGGAGACTCTCTTGGCCTTTCTGAGGCGCGCCTCCTCCGACCAAGAGAGAAAAACCTCTCTGGAGCCTCCCTTTCTTAGTCCGGTTGCGGGGACGGAGTTCCTCAACAAGGAGAAAGATTCTATGTATCATCAACTGCCAGAAAATCTCGAATCTCCTTTATCCCAGTCTCAGAAAGAATAGCCGTCTTACGACTAAAGGGAGCTGCCAAGAATATCTCTGTCGTCCAAGTCTATGCCCCAGACTCCGCCAGAAGTGAGGAAAAATGCGATGAATTCTATTTCACACTACAAAGCGTCATTGACCAAATCCATAAGAAAGACGTACTGATTGTCATGGGGGACTTTAACGCTATAGTAGGTATGGATAATACCGGTCGATCCGATATAATGGGGACTTTTGGTCACGGAAAACTCAATGCGAGAGGGGAACGATTGCTCGACTTCTGCCGAGAAAACGAGTTATTCTTAACGAACACAATTTTCAAACACCGCCATCGACGTAAAGTGACCTGGAGATCCCCAGACGGTAAAACCGAGAACATGATTGATTTTATCCTGATATCGAAGCGCTGGAAGTCTTCCGTACTAGACACAGTAGCATTACCTGGAGCAGACTTCGACTCTGACCACACTCTCCTGATGTCGAAGTTCAAGCTAAGAATGAGAAAATTGCAAAAAGCAACAAAAATCCCAAGATTCCGGCTGGATCTGCTGCGGGGTCCTGCAAAAAGGCAGACCTACACTTCCACTCTATCTGATATATTCCGAGAGATCCTGAAAAATCATTCTTCCTTGACCACTGCTAATGAGATAGACTCCCTGACCGAGCAGGCTACATCAGCTATCATAGAGACAGCGAATGACGTCCTTGGAATAAAAACTCCAAATGAAAAACCAATGATCACAGATGAGATCATCGCGCTATGCGAGGATAAGCGACTTTTTTGCAATAAATCCGACCGTCACAGTTGGGATACTTACAAGCTCCTCAAGAGAAGAGTAGAGCGAGAGATCAGAAAGGCACTACGTAACCACCTGCGGAAGAAATGCGAAGACGGCGAAGTACTGTCCAAGAAGGGGAATAGCGGAGCAGTTTTCAGAATGGTACGCGAGTTAAGCCGGAAAAAAGAGCCTCAAACATTAGTGATCCTAGACAAAGACAGAGATGAGATCTACGATTCAAAGATGAAACTTGAAAGATGGAAAGAATACTTTAACGATAAATTGAATCCCCTAGTAGCTGCGGATCCTAAAATACTAACCCACTTCCCAATACCCGACCACGAACTCAGACCACCACCCCCACTCAAGTCAGAAACCGAGTCAGCAATCAAGTCGCTCAAACAAGGAAAAGCCCCTTGCCCAGATGGAGTCACCGCTGAACTCGGATCGGATTAACGTCAGATCGGATGATGTAACTGATCTGTACCATGCCATTGTATCTGCGGTGTGGGAAACCGGCCACGTGCCCCGTCAGTGGTGCAAGGCTGCCATTGTACCCATTCACAAAAAGGGGTAAAAGAAAGAGTGTGGAAACTACCGTCCGATCAGCCTCACGAGCCGTCAGTCACGTGTCCTGACAAAAATCCTACTCCGACGCATTCAAGCAACAACTGCCTTTGCCATTGGAGAATATCAGGCCGGCTTCCGCCCTGGAAGATCAACAATCGATCAGATATTTGTCGTTCGGCAACTCATGGAACGACACATCGAATTCAACCAAGAACTCTACCAACTATTAACTATTCGTTGATTTCCGTCAGGCATTTGACCTGATATGGCGCGAAGGACTATGGCATATCCTCCTTCACTACGGTATCCCTTATGAGATAGTCCAAATAATCAAGATTCTGTACAACCAGTTCCAAGGCCAAGTAATAACCGTTGATGGGTTGTCAGAAGAGTTTACAACTTCGTCAGGAGTACTCCAGGGTTGTATTTTATCACCACATCTCTTCAACCTCTTTCTAAATGCCGTTCTGTCGATGATACAGTCGGAATATGGCGCAACAATAGGAGGAGTGCTATTAGATAATTTTGCCTACGCTGATGATACCGATGTACGATGTAACTCTACACAGGAAGTTAAGACACAAGCTGATAAAATCTACAATACTATGAATCCGAATAGGATGAAGATCAATGCCACCAAGACCAAATTTACGTTAAATACGAGCCGTGAACTAGGCAACCTGTTTATTATCACCATAGGCGGGAGACAGGTTGAAACGGTTGATCACTTCCTGTACCTTGGTAGCCTACTCTCCTCAGATAATTGCCATAGCTCTGACGTGAAACGTCGACTTGCACTTGCTAGCTCTAGCTTCCGAAGACTAGCCAACTTCTGGAAAAGTAACCACCTATCCAACAAACTCAAAATGCGCGTATTCAACAGTTTAGTAAGCCCCATAGTTATTTATGGATGTGAAACATGGACTCTGAAAACCGAAGATGAAATAAAACTTCTAGCTTTTGAGGTGGGATGTCTCCGTCGCATTTCTGGAATCAAATACACTGACCGAATCACAAATGTGGAAGTACGTCAAAGGCTCCAGTCCACTGAAACCATACTCAATAAAATTAAGAAGCAACAACTGTGCTGGTTCGGCCACGTCAAGCGAATGGAGCCGAGCCGCCTTCCGAAAATCGCCCTTGAAGGATTCCTCCATCGCCTTAGCCCACGAGGCAGACCACGAAAACGATGGATGGAGAACTTCCACTTCGACAACGTCAAGATAACCCCGTTATTACGTATCGCACCAGATAGAGCAATGTACCGAGCCCTTACGCATGAGCTAGCAAGAAGAGTGGCCCCGAAACGTCCCACGAGGATGGCTTGGACCTAAGTAAGTAAGTAAGTAAGCCATTTTTCACATTTCTACAACAAAGTTTTCAATAAATACCTTATATGCCCCCCCAGGGCATAACTTACAACCCTTACCCTAAGGGCTTTGGGGGGAGTGTCATACTCAAAGATATAATTTCTGGACCTTTCAACTACTTTGAACAAAATGGCTATCTCAAAACTTTGATTGGATGTGTTTGGATAAATGGTGGACGTGGAAGGGGAGTTAGTTGCCTTCCAATCAGTTTCGACTATTAAAAAGGGCACTTGCAATTTCAGTTTCCAATCAAATGAGCACTTTTTGAACTTTCTACGACAATACTTTCTATAAAAACCTACTCCCCCAGGGCATAACTTACAATCCTTGCCCTGAAGACTCTGGGGGGGGGGGTTGTCATCCTCAAAGACATAATTTCCAGAACTTTCAACTACTTTTAACAAAATGGCTATCTCAAAATTTTGATTGCATGTGTTTGTGGAAAAGGTGGGCGTAAGAAAGGGGTTAGTTGTCCTCCAATCACTTTCGACTTTTAAAAAGGCCACTAACCCTTTGAATTTTCAATCGAATTATCCCTTTTTGAAGTTTCTACAACAAAGCTTTCTATAAAAACCTTATATGCTCCTAGGGCATAACTTACAACCCTTGCCCTGAGGGCTTTACTTAGGCAGCACGATTGAGGTGCCTATGATTTGTAAACGTTTTTATTAGTAATAAATATACGTGACTAACGACTTAACTTACGTTTCAAACTTCTCGCGTCAATACCTCGCTCTTTACGCTACAGTTCTATTTTGTTCGAATTCTTTGAGAATGATCTCTGAATCACAAAGGCCGTTTAATTAGAATAAGTAGCTCTTTTGAAATTACTAAAAATAGTTTAGCATAAAGAGCAAGGTATTGAGAAGGGGACGAACCCCCTCATATAATTGATAATTTCTGTTTGTTTGAAGTTTCAATGTTGCTCTTTACTTTCAATTGAAAAAACTTGTTCAGAAAAACTATGCTTTTTTAAATTAATCTTTGTTCATTTTTGATTAAACTTTAATGCAGAAACAACGCTGCCATGATCTTTTTTCTTTATACGGAATACTGTATGCTCGTTTTAAGTTTTAATGTTACTTCTTAGTTTCAGTTGAAAACTTGTTTTTAATATAATTTCTAATTATCACCGATCTAGGGGAGGTAAGACAGCTCTATAAAATACTGCAAACAACCTTGACAGCAAAAAAAAATTCAGCATAAATAATGGATTTTGTTGTTCTGTATGTTTAAAGGTTGTTTTTTTTTTTCGATAAGTCAATCTTTATTTACATTTTATTGCTATGAACTGTTTGATCCAAGGCTACCTTAAATATGAGTGCCGATAAGCACATTAGTATGGTGCTTTATTTTGCACATACTTGCACTCCTTTTCCCACTCTTCTGTATTTTTTATCAAAATTTGACCACTTTCTCATTTGGTTTTTCACGCTAAGGATAATGTATGCTTTGATAGTTGAAAATTTTGGTCTTCATGGAGCCTGGACTGTGACATGAGCATCCTTACAGGGTTCTGAAATTTCCATCCGGCTTTGTATACAGATTCCTGAGTCTGTCTGTAGAAGTTGTCAGTAAACACTAGACTTCAAAATTTTTAGTTTTGTCATTTTTATTGTGAAGGCAAAATGCACCCACTTTGCGCCGAATTTTTTTGACATGCGCGAAATCGGCGCAATGTTCAAATTTGAAAAATTCAATGCGCAATCAACTCAAAAAAGCGCCCAAATGTGCGCCATCTATCAACTATGCTTTTGCCTATTATTTTTGCCTAGTACCACACCCCCTGCATATGTACCTGGCTTTTGATGATCCTATAGCCCCTCTGTATTCGAGACGGAGCTGACAGTTGCTTCTAGTAAGCTAGGAATAAATCAAGACAAAATTTGCATTTTTCAATGTAGAATCTTTATTTATTTTTTTTTTGTCAAATTTAATACACTTTTTCAAGTTCTGTAGAACTTGAGAATATAATGAGAATATAAATTCATATTGGTGACCTAGGGTTTGTCCAAGTTTATCAAAGTTAAGTATTCCTTTGGACGGGGGAAAGGGTGAAAATGATTCTAGGGGAATAAAAGCCTCTGGAACCATTCCTGGATGTTTCATCTACAGAAATCGATTGCTTTCCAATTCCAAGATAGAAAAAACCCTACTCTAGAATCTTACCAAGAACCTTTGCATTTGATGCAGAATTAAACAAAGGTTTGTCCGTTTTCAATACATTACATGTGTAACAAAATAAAACTAAAATAAACAGCAGGAAAACAAGCATGATAGTTTTTGCAAGGGCCGAAGTCCCCAGCTAATGGCCCTGATGGACAGGTGGAGGGGACTTAAGGCTATGTTTGCGAAAGCCAAAGACTTGAACGAGTGGAGGGAGGTGACAAAAATCAGCTAAAGCCAGATTTTTTGCTACCCCAAAACCGGCTAAGAAATTTTGAAACCTGAATGTTCGCGAATAGTAGTTCATTGTTTGGGTAGTATGATTTAATCCTAACCACAGTTTATATAATTATCCAGTATGATCTTTCCCTATCTCACCCATTATAAAAACCCGTACCGAGGTGCGAGTGCTCCAGAGAACGTTTTTGCAGATATAAACATAAGCGGCATTAGATCTTTTCACGGGTAGACAAAGAATAATCTCCTGCGGAACAAGTACTGACAAAACCACTTGGCCGACTCGACCAATAAGTGGACAATAAGTGCAGAAATAAGTGGGAGGAACTTTTTGTTCGCACCGAGAATGAAGAGCCAGAAATCATCTACGATAAATTTACTGGTATATTATATAAACTGTGATCCTAACTAAGAGAAAAACAGACAGAGAAACTTGGGTAAACTGCCAAAAGGAAGATCAAGGGAAAAGAGTCGTTTATTAATGACTGTTTGGACTTCCACTTTTTAGCTTGAATCCCGTATATACCAAGTGTTTTAATAAGCACGATCGGTCATATGTGTCTCAGATATGCACGATGTAAAGAAGGATTGAGATGCTGAGTCCTCAAAATTTCATAATTTTTCGATTTCTATCGAGACAGTGGTGATTCTGACCCCTCTCGAGCCTGGGGGAAAATCTCGATTAGCCTCCCCTCCTGTCTCCTATTCAGGCCAAATTTCAACAAAATTTTCCAATTATTTGAATCTGACTTTTTTACTTTAGCCTCTGCAACATTATTTACTTATCTAGTCCCAATTGATTGCTTCTAATTCTTTAATTCGGTCTAGTTACTTTTTGCTTATAATTCAGTTTAAAATTGCTCAAATTCTGTCTTCTTACTTTTACATTTATATGGTCACTTTTATATATTATACAAGGAAACCAGTCAACAAAACCCGCTAGACGGGTTAATTGCAAGAGACCGCTATACAGAAATGCAACGCAAAGCGCGGTTTTCATTGCGTTTATCCTATTTAAAACCATTGCTTTTTTGGGCTTAGGGGGGGGAGAGGTACCTAGGTTAGATTACCTATTTAATATGTTATGCTTTACCCCCACCCCCACCCCTAATGTGCAAATATATAACCCAATTTTCTTTATAAACTATTATAAATTCATCCTATTTTATTTTATTTCATTACCATTAACCAAACTTGACTTTTTAGAAGTGCCCATATAATGCATCAGTACCTGGAATTGCTTTCAAAATTTGTTAACTACATTTTTTCTGCATATTATGAAGTAATAACTCGTTTCCTTGTCAGTAGCCCCAATTCTAGGTTTATATAGTTTCCCTAATGCACAGGTTCATTTCTGCTTGCTTTGATGTCTCACTTTAATTTCATTTAAAACACATCTTATTTATTTAATCAGCAATGAAATCGATTAAAAATTTGACATTCCTAACATGGAAAATCTTTGGTACATTTTTACGCATTATACGAATCTGGGTCATAATTTTTGGTCAGTTTAGAAAATCAGTGTTGTGTACCCGCCTGTCCTTTCCCTCCCGTTAATGTAAATACCATTATTTTTATTAACTATGCCTTACCAACTTGTAGTAAATTGTAGCTAAGCTTAGGCAAACACAAGGTAGGCTCTTCTTACTTTTGTATAAAAATGTTCAGAGATGCCATTTTTAATCAGGGGGGGGGGGTACACAAAAATAACGTAAAAAAACGCATACAAAATTTGGTCAATATCTAGCCTACCAAATCATATTATTGAGTTAGGACTAAAGTGAATACACCATTCGATGCCTTTTTTTATGCTGATTACGAATATAGTAATTTTAGTCGCAATGAAATGAATTTCAGCCCCCCCCCCCCTATATATGCCAATTCAGGGTTAGGTTAGGTTAGGTATAGCCTATATAGGGGAGGGGGGCTGAAATTCATTTCCCATAGAAATGCTTATTATATTCGTAATCAGCTTTAAAAAAGGCATCGAATGGTGTATTCACTTTATTCCTAACTCAATAATATGATTTGGTAGATATTGACCCAAAATTTTCTTATATCCATTTTTGTTACGTTTTTACGAGTCAAAAAAACATTTCGGGAGGGGTTCAAACCCCCTACTCTCTGGGTACGGCCTTGATAGAGGGATTCAGAGGTGTAATTTGCTATGGAGTGTAGGGAGCAACAGTCCACCCCTCCCAAAACAATCTTAGTTTACCCCCTCCCCTTGCTAAAATTTACTTTCTTCAAAAATCTTGTCAAAACTAAGATAAGCCTGCATAATTCAAGCATCTATAGAAACGGGTCAGTTTTCTTTTGTATAGGCTATCTTTGCCTTTATGATACTAAACGGTTAATTTTTCAGTTTTTCCTGTCATTTTTACTTGATTAATGAAAATTGGCTTCAACTTTGCCCCCCCTCCAGGATTCTTATGAAATTACGCGCAGGGGGATTCAGTAAAAAGAAAATGGTATAGGGCTGAAATTAGATTGACACAAATTTATCATTGGACTCCCATTCGTTGATGTCCTGCTCTTTTCCTGCTCGTTAGGCCAGATATAGTTATATGCCCTAGACCCTATAAAAAAGCTTGCTGACTATTTTTAAAGCATGTTTTTATTTAGCTTTTTGAGCCAACTATGGATGATAAATAAACACAAAAATAATGGAAAGCAACAAAAACATAAAACTTAAGTATTTGCTAGATCCTCGTGAAGTAGGGTGATCTAGTGACTGTCTTAGACGGGACTTAATTTAAAAATTGGCTTTTTTTAAAATATCATTAAACTTTTAAATATTACCATTTACTATTTAAAATTCAGTATGTTGGGGGGGGGGGGGGGTTAATGTTTAAAAATAAAAGCTGTTATAACAGAAAAGTAAATTTTTCTAAATTTCTATTAATAAAACCGGGGCCGTAATTTAGTAAAACACCGGGAGGGGGAGTTAGTCAATTTTACCAAATCAAGGGAAAATAACAATGAAAACTGAAAAATGATCCGTATATTACCATAATAGCAAAGATATAGGCTACTACAGAACACTGACCCGGGTCTGTAGACGCTTGAATGAGGCAGGCTTATCTTAGTGGTGACACAATATTTGGCAGAACCTGTATTTAACCTAGTGGGAAAACTGAGGTCTGGGGAGTACACTGTAGTTTGGAGAGTGAGTTTGGCACCCCCCCCCTCTTGGCCCATAGCCAAAGAACCCCCTGCCTAAAACCAATAGCACACCTACTGCGTATCATCTCATTTTGGATGAGTGGGGACAGCTGAAACGTTATTTAAGTCTCCTGTGGATTCTGTTGTCAACGAACATGACCAATGTTGGTTTAATTGTTGGACCCTCTCTGTAAGACAACCAAAAGTAGGTAATTAAGATGTAAGCGTATTAGAACCGTCACTATGCAAGATCCATCTTTGGTCTCCTAAAGAAGGAGGAAGGGTGCCTAAAAGTGCAATTCTCGATTTGGAGATTTGGGCAAAATAAATGCGATTCGACATTTTGGCGTGTTCCCAAGCTTACATCCCTCCCTACAAAAGAAAAGCCTGTCTGCATTCCTGGTAGATTGTTATTTAAATACAGTATCACTTTCTGGCTTATATTTCGTGAATCTTGATACCTTAGGGGGGATATGTCCTCCAAAAAGTGTTTCTTGCAAGTTCTGAAAGATTTGGCTAGGGAGTGATGGTGAGTAGTATCCCTCCTTCCAGGGGCGTAGCTTCAGTATTTTTATTGAGGAGGCAAGAGGGGTCCATATCCCGATGGTCAAGGGACATTGGCTATATAATAGATTCGGTACTTGTGCATTTTATGGTACCCACCGTTATGTATAGTATATAGCGGTGGGTACCATAAAACGCACCAGTACCAATATTATTATAGCGTACCAAAGAAGTTTAAATAAGTTAATAAGTTAAATTATTAAATAAGTACCAAAAATAACCAGTTTGTTCTCCAGTTTTACATAGCGTAAACTTGAGTGAGTTGCTCATAATACACGAGTACCAAAATTCCTTCCCCCTACGGAAATAAAAAAAATAAAAATTTGGAAAGCCTTATTTTCCACGGGGGGGGGGGTATTTTCCTCGGGGGCTGGTAAACGCCGGCCACCGTACTGTAGAAGGAACGCTACTGGTTCATCATACAGACTCTTATAAAAAGTCAATTGTTGTTAATGAAAAAGAAATATAATAAAATAGAATGAACAGATAATAGTTTAGAAACAAAGTGGGGCGAGAGCGGGGGGGAGCGGGGTACCAACAGACAATCTATAAATTCCCGAGTGGAGGTTCTTGTCCGTATTTCCTCTATGCGCTTATTTACCCCCCCCCCGAATGTGCAAATATAAAGCCCAAATTTGTTTCTAAACTATTATATATTAATCCTATTTTATTATATTTCATAAACATTAACCAAACTTGACATCTTTCGTGGTTCCCGTATAATTCACATGTACAATTTTCTTTCTCCAAATTATTGGGGGACCACTGCCCCCCCCCCAACGACCCGACTGTGTCATCAACAAAATAGCTCAATAACCTCAAAAATTTATAAACATAAAATTTTTAGCTGCCCTGACTGAAGACTGGAAAGTGTGATGTTGTTCCTGCGTTTGAACCAAGTCTGAATGCTTGCATTATCCCACTTTCACCTTCGAACGGTTTTTCGATAATAAAACATCCATATGAGTCGCCATCCTGGCAACCGTATTTCTTTCTAGTCTTTATTTTCCTCCCAGTTTTTCTTTGCGGGTAATAAAATCATGTTTGGGATGTAATAACAGATGAGTACCGGCTTGTTATCGATAGGAGGGATGTCCTTGTTTAATCTCCCCCAAATTACTTTACCTGCAAAGGATTCCAAAGTGACGAAACGTTTAAGATTATAGAGACAAGCTTTTGCATCGTTATTCAGTAGTTTGCATTAACCCATTTTGTATTACTTTTGATGATAAATTCGCAGCATTTTAAAGTTTGCATCCTCTTGCGATCACCTTTTTGCTCAATTCAAAATTTAATATTGATTTTAGTCGCAGGTTCAAGTTTATCTAAAAATAAATCTCGCCTTTTTCGTTGAAAGAGTGAGTCATCTACTCCCTCTACAAGCTCAGTGTAATATCAACCAGGGAGAATTTTGCTCTAAATGCTAAGTATCTTGT
>NW_028297431.1:6449329-6530349 GCF_049724085.1 Artemia sp. Qi Xiang Cuo
ATATATATATATATATATATATATATATATATATATATATATATATATATATATATATATATATATATATATATTACAAATATATAAGAATATTTTAAAGAGTAGGGCAGCCTTGAAAATCGAGGACTTTATTCATTTGCTTTAATTTAAAGAATATAGTTTAAGTTCGAGTGTTTTGAAAAGCAATCGGTAAACAAAAAATTCACAATTAGAAAAGGGCTATATTTTTTTTTTTTACTCTAAACCTGTTTCGTTTAAATAAAGCTCCCTCAACATTACCATTACTTCGCTGATGGTAAATCAATTTCAATCGTGGAGTATGTTCGAAACCTTGGGGTTTGCTTTGATTCGAGTCTCAAATTTGATAAACATGTATTGGATTACCCATATGGCAAATTACCAATTACTCCGTTTCGAGAATATTTTTATTTTTTTGTATTAGCTGTTTTGTGACCCGTATGTTTTCATAGTGTGTTATTTTTCATAGAATTGTATGCATGTGTTATGTTGTCAGCATTATCATAAACTTTTTTATAATGTTTAGTGTGACAAGCTTGATAAAGCTTACCGTATTTTGGTATAAATAAATAATTTGCAATATTTTTATGTTCCAAAGTAAATACTCAGAGCAAAGACTTCATCGACTCTTCTAAATCGTCAACCTTTCACCCTTCAAAATTTTGGCTTTTATTGATACATCTTTTCGTTTCGCGCTGAAGAAGAGAGGCGTTTGTCCTCTCGAAATATTCGCTTTGTTTTTTTCAGTATCTTCATTTGGCCTATAAAAACCCCATTTTTGCTCGTTTTTCTTTCTTTATGTGATGTCAGGCCAATGTGGTTTCAGAAATTATCTTTTCGAATTCTTTTAATTTTTGGTTTTAATTCTTTTAATTTTTGGCTTTTAATTTTCAGTATCGTCATTTGGCCTATAAAAACCCCATTTTTGCTCGTTTTTCTTTCTTTATGATATATATATATATATATATATATATATATATATATATATATATATATATATATATATATATATATTATCATAATTATCATGAATATATTTATTAATATATAATATACTATAAATATGTAAATGTGTATATTTTATTATATATTACTATTTTATTTGAGATATTTTAATATTTTATATAAATTATATATAAATTTTTTTTTATAAATTTTGACGATTAAAAGGACACTACCCCTTTCAAATTCCAGTTGAATGAGTCCTTTTCGAAGTTTCTACGACAACTTCTTCGACACGAAATGCCCTGGTCTAAGACAAAAAAAAAAAAAAAACATTGTGCCCACGTCGTTCTTTACTTAAGGTCATAAATGAGTCAACAATATATCAAATCAGTAAACAATATATCAAAGGCAAATCTTATCCATAATGAGTAAAACTCTGAAAAGACAGATTTAAGCTCAATGTATATATTTTAAGGATTGAATTTAAATATGTAACAGTTCATAATGTTAGAATTACGTTTAAAAGCAATTGGCCTAAAAAATTCCATTATTTTAGAAAATGGATGATTTGCTGGGTTTCCTTTATAAACTTGGGCTGATATCCATTAAAAAGTTGAACTTTTTGCCCAAATGGTAAAAGAGAAAAATCGCATGGAGTCATAAAGAAACAGAGATATGAAAAATGATTCGAACAGTAAAAGAATTTTCCTAAGAAAGTTTATGCTACAAGTTTTCTTACCATAGCAGGGATTGAACCTGATCATAGAATTTGTCTAATGAGATTTATATTTGCTCATATTCTTTTCATAGAAGAGTTATAATAGTTAATGTGCAACCACTTCTTTGTTTGGCTGTCAGCAGACTTGAGGTTTTATTTATATCGATTGGTATGCAAAACATGAAAAGCTAATATCTCTGTACAATAAAGATAACAAATGGCGAAAAAAATGAATAAAATAAGTGGCGTAATTTCCTCAAAATCCTGAGGGGGGGCAAAGTTGGAGCCAACTTTCCTAAATCAAGTGAAAATGACAGTAAAAACTAAAAATTAGCCATTTGGTACCATAAAGGTGCTATTTAGTACTATAAAGGGACTTCATAGTACTATAAAGGTAAAAATGTACTAAAAAAAGCTGATCTGCTTCTTTTGATGCTTGAATTATGCAGGTTTCTTTTAGTATTGACAAGATGCTGGAAGAAACTAAATTTCAGCTGGGGGGCCAAATGGAGTCTAGGGGGTTAGTTGCCGCCCTGCCCCATAGCAAATTACGCTCCCTTTAAGTTTCCTCTGTTTCTTTGGTAGAATTACTAGGTTAAATTTTGCCCGAACGTCGACGCATTTATCATCAAAACATGATCTATTAGCATCAAAATGTGATCTATTAGCTACTATGAACAATTTCATCCCCAGCAACCCCTCTCGGAAAATACACACTTTCAAATATTTTCCAATGAAGACTATTTCGACAAGGTAAACCATGACAAAACACTACTGAAATATTCCAACTCTTACATTTCAAAAAAAAAAAATCCAAAATGAACTTTGAAACAACTTAAGAATGTAAAAATTACAAGGTAAGCCACGACAAAAAACTACTGAAATATTCCAACTCTTACATTTCAATGAAAAAATCCAAAATGAACTTTGAAACATCTTCAAAATGTTACAGTGACAAGGTAAATCCTAACAAACACTACTGAAATATTCCAACTCTTACATTTCAACGAAAAAAAAATCCAAACTTATCCGGCTCTATTAACTTGAACATGTGATGGCCGTTTGTCAAACGAAAAAATCATAAAGAAGAGATTATAGGCCGCTTGCTTTCGTTGTTGCATTTTAATGGTAATACCTACGATAGGCGAGGGTCTTTTGCTGTGAAATCCCGAGTTTTTCCATATTCTTGCTTTTCTTGTATTTCCATACAAATTGTCTTATTTTTAATGTTTTTACGTCCATATGCCCCCGAGAGGTTGTATTTCCTCCAAAATAGTTTCATTAGTATGCGTATGCATTTATTTATTCCTTTACTAACTTGTCCTATACTGTATAGGAATCTAATACATTAGTTTCATTTAATTTAATTCTGTTTGTATGTTACTTATTTTTCATTTTAAATTCTTCATTGATAGGTGGATTAGTCTTCTTAGTTACTTAGCACAATTATACTGTGGAGCGTAAAAACACATATAACCCAACACAGGCACAAATCAACACACAAACACACACATCGAATTACCAATTATATACTTTTTGTATGATGCAAGCTATATAAGAATCATGTTCGCAGGAATCTCTTTGGAAGTGGTATTGAGGAAGGGTGGTAAATCACAAAAAAGGTAAAACCAGTTGAGTTAAATTAAAAATATTAGATACAGTTAGAAAATTCTTTAGCAGTATATTCTAAAGTTTTAAGAGTTAATTCCAAAAGTGAAAAAATTAGTGAGGAAACTTTAAAGTTTCCACCCAATTTCTCCTCCCCTCCCTCGTGTCCTTCCTAGAAAAAAAAAACAAAAGCAATTGGAAGCGATAAGTTCTGTAATTCTTATGTATCGACTTGCAAAATATGAAATGTGTTTTAATTTTATTTGTTTGAATGTTTAAGTACTGACATAGAATGAGCGGAGGAGGGGGTTCATAGTAACCTTGTCCCCTAGAAATCTAAAGATTTTTTTCAATTTTTCCTACAATTTCTTCTGTTTTTAATTAATGTGCGAAAGAAAATACAATTTTTAGCTCAGCAGTGGTTATATTTTCTTTTACATATCATAACCTGTTCATTTAATTTGATCTTCATAGAATATAACGTTCTTTTACTAAGATTATATTGCAATAAATAAACTTTCAAGTTAGATTCTATTTGTCTTCCGTGTCTGGGCCATTGAAAGATAATATGATTCAAAAGAAGCCACGGATTTGAAGTTTGATTTAGTGGATTGGGTGGGGCAAATCTAAGGACCACTGTCTCAATAAAACCTTATATGCCCTTGGGGCAAAACTTGCAACCCTTGTCCTGAGGAATTGGGGGGGGGTCTCATCCTCAAAGAAATAATTTCTGGACTTTTAAACTACGTCAAACAAAACAACTATATTAAAATTTTCAGTGGAAGTGTTTGGGGAAATGATGGGTATCAGGGGGTGGGGGGAATGGTTGCCCTGCAATCACTTTTTACTATTCAAGAGGGCACTTTGCAATTTCCAGCCAAATGAGCCCTTTCGAAGTTTCTTCATTTGATTGGAAATTGGAAGTTCTAGTCCAGCTCTTAAGAGTCAAAATTGATCGAAGGGCAAATACCCCCCCCCCCCAAACGCCCTTTTTCCCCACCCCTAAAGATAGTGTTGTATCACGAAAGGGGGGGGGGTGCTTTTTCAAAATACAAAAGAGGGGACAAATTTGGCGTTTTTAAATTTCTCCATGAAATTGCAAAATCAGGTATTTTTAATGAAAACACCCGAAAAAATATGTTTTTCAAAATCTAGCGAGGGGACCAAAAATCTAGGAGGGACGACTGCGACTCCCATTTGGCGTCGCTAGAGCAACTTGCGCAGCAATATTATTCCTTCGTTTTAAGTTATAACATCGATCTTTGCTTCCTCAATAAAAATTTGGACTTTTGTTGTTAATCATTCCTAATTTTTTTAAATATAAAAAATTACATTACAAAAAGATATATGTTTAATTTTGACGGATGAAATTAATGAAATCAATAAGAGTTTTCTTAATCTAGGAGAATAAAATAGTAAATTTTCCCACAAGATATGTGCAACTTTTTCGCATAACTAAAACCCGATACATAGTTACCGGTATCTTATGAAAAATTCCACACAGCAAATTCAATTATATTCCTTAAAACGAAAGTAAATAAACGATTTTGTTATTTCATTGAGCAGTTTTTTCAAAATACATTACAGTTTTTTCCCTTGCTATGGGGGCTGGGAGGAGGAATATGCAAGGAAGGATTGTAAACCCTTTGGTTATGGGTTTTCGACCATGGAGATTAAAATGGTTTCCTTGTAATGCTTCCCTGTCTTTCCAATCTTGAAAAGACAACCAAATATTACCATTTGAGGCCATCCGTCACTTTATGATTAAGCTATTGAGACTAATTTATCAGAGGCACTTAGACAGAGGCAGTTACTTTTAAACAAGTCATCAAACAGTTCTTTACAATTTTGCAGTAATTTGCTACCCATGGCAGAACAAAATGAAATAAATAGAGAGATACATGCTAACAGTGAAAAATATGATCTTCCTCGTTTCACAATTTGATGCTCAGAATCTTCAGCTAGGTAGGGGAGGGGATAAAACATCAAAAATTGATTGGCTATCTTATACTTTGTACTCTCCGTTATTTTGATCCTCTTCGGTGACATAAATGATGCCGTTTTGTCGCAAAATTTAGTACATCGAAGAATCGGATTTGAATGTTAATCCCAAATGTATAAAATTTATTAATTCTAATGCTACCCGTCAAATGCTACGCAGCTGTGAAAATTTGCCTGATTTTTGAGAAATGGAATAAACATCCCCCAATCAAAACTTTTTATTTCCCAGCCGCTATCACTATTTGTGATAGCGGCTAATACTATTTAGTTTAAAATTTTAAACTGAATAGTATTTTAACAAAACTTGAATTTCTTTTAACTTACAGGATTAACTCGCAGGTTTCTCAGTGCCATAAGGGACACGTCCCTGTTTCACCGCTCTCTAGATGGCTATCAGTTGTTTCATCACAGTCTGCAATTTAAACCAAGGGTAAATGTCTCCCTTACCCTAGTCTATGAATCATGAGTGTTAAAATGTTCTTTCCAAAATCAATCCAGGCTATTTTGAAGCTATTAAAGGTTTCAGATTTCACAACTATTTCTGGGAGTGAGTTCCAGCCAGCAACTAAAAATATTCTGCATATTATTTAGTTAGAATTGTTTTCTAACTTCACACTGTCCAAATACTTTACCTCTTACCCTAATTTGCAAATATATAGCCTAAACTATATATTTTCTGTCTATTCTTTCACTTCTATTTGTCTTGTCTCACGCTTATCTGAAAGAAACCAACGAAAAAATACCGATTCTATAATGTGTCAATGAATGAACCACTTGAGCTGTAGGGCGTATATCATGCAAGTGCCCAATATCTTATATAACAACCTTAACAAAACATGTTAGATGAAAAAAACTTAAAACCTAAAAATGCATAAAAGAATATTTAATACAAAAAATTTACCAGTAATAGAATATGGAGCAGAGATTTGGGGCGGAGAAGCAGCAGAGAAGTTGGAGTCCCTTCAGCTCCAGTATTATAAAAGACTGTTTGGATTACATCAGACAACTCATTCACAGATTCTCAAAGGTTATATGGGCCTGTATTCGTTAAAACTACGTAGGTCTATTTTGATGCTTAGATTTTGGTTGAAGCTCATTAGGTGTAATGAATATAGACTAGTAAGAGCTACTTATTATCAGATGTTGAGTTATGGTTCGAAAACGTCGTGGCCATCCCAAATTAGGTCATTACTAGAAAGAGTAGGAATGTCTTACTTATGGAATGACGATCTTGGCTTCCGTGATCCACCAACAAATTTAGTAAGCCAGGTACGATTTATCTTAGAGGGTCAATAAATTCAGTATTGGCAAGGGCTGGTTTTAAATTCTGCTACATTGAAGCATTATAATCAGGTTAAACCTAGTTTGGAGAGGAAATTTATTTTAAATTCAATTTACCGGCTATGATTTTATGTCGATGTATTCAGCTTAGGGCGAATTGCCTTCCGATCCAGAGCAGGCAAATGGTGTTCGACAGGGGGATAGTACATCCTGATGGTCGGTATGTGTGTCCTCTTTGTAGGGATGAGGAAGAAGATTTGGACCATTTTCTCCGAAAGTGCCCGGTGCTCTCTGATTTAAGGGAAAATTACTTACATGGGATAGTTTTGCTGCTTCCAAAAATTTTACAAACAGAACTGTTCTGATTCCAACAATCCAACCTAAAAACAAGACATCAATGATCACTGCACATGCAAGTTCAAAACTGAGAAAACTAAGTATGAAATATTAAACATTTGGTCATTCATTTTAGTTTTTATTCGTGTAATTCGTGGGAATTATAAAATTACATTTTCTGTGTCTTCAGTATAGTTGTTTTATTGACCCACAAGGTCTATTTTTCAATCGATGGTATGTCTATAGACGAAAATTGATTTTCCTCTTTTTTCTATACATATAAAGACCATTAAAACAAAACCAAAAGAAATGTTAGATATGTTGGATTGATGTTCACAGTTCATCTTCCGTGTCGAGCAAAGGAATGGGGAGAAGAATATATACTACCACTAACAACTCATCGCAGCACTAAGCCGCCTCAGGCCAAAACAGCTACGAACGCTCCTCTTCCATCCCAATCTCTTCGAAGCCTTTCTCTTTACAGCCTCCCAGGAAGTTCCCATTTCTCTTAAATCTTTCTTTACGACATCCTCCCCCCCCTACCGCGGATGACCTGCTTTACGTTTAGCCCTGGACAGCTGGCCGAAAAGGACAATCTTTGGCAATCTGTCATCCTTCATCCGCAGAACCTGCTCTAGTCATCTAGAGAAGAGTATATAGATTCCAGATTCCTGTCCCCCATTAGTAACGGAAACAACATCAATACTGTGTGTTGAACAGTTTAAATGGCTTGGCCTTGCCTTCGGTTGGTCGCTAACTTCTACTTGTTCTTTTATTGTTAGTATGGCACTCTGGAACCTACGAATTTCGTACAGTAAGATTGTCCCTGTTCGTGCACGTTTCAACAGAAGAGGCCTGACTGTACTCCAGTTACTGCTCCCCAGCAATTGATTTTCTCAGTGTTGTTCACCAAATCATGTGGAAAAATGACGAGAAGCTACTGAGGATAGGTTACATAGGTACTGAAAGTAGCTTATTCTCCATCCTTAGTCACACCGGGACAGGAAAAAAAAAAAAAAAAATCCATTCGCCCACCTTAATAATCCCCAGAATGACAAGCTATGCAGGGAATAACACATGAATTTACCAGATCAAATAAATATCGAATTCAATCCAGAGACATCAACTCCAAGGGAAACCGGAAAAACTTAATTACTAGCTAGAAAATCTCTAAAATAATTTTTGAACATACCAAACGAGTGGCAGCTTCGTGCAGACACAGGGAGCGTGTTCCAAATCCTGTTGCAAGTTGTCAGAGGTTTGAAGTCAGACCTCATTGATGGAGTATGAAGAACCTGTAAATTGCTCGAAGTACGGAGATAATAAGTCGATTGATCGGAAACAAAAGATATATTATTATATAGAGCAGCAGGAAGATGGCCGTGCAACTGTAAAAAGATGAAAGAATAACAAGAAAGAAAATAGAGAGATTTTCAATCAAGCAAGGGTTTAAGTGAAGAAAACTTGGGAGAAGGCTCATTCGGTTCGAAATTGAAAATTTTAGTGCCTTTTAAGAGTCAAACATGATGGAATTAAACTAGGATGCAATTTTTCACAAAAACTACATCTTTGGCACCGGAGCTATTATTCACAATGATGCAGAAAAAGTACTAATAAGGAGTGATAGTTCTAAAAGAAAAGTTGAAGGCTTATCAAAGGGAAGATTGCTGGGTTTTAACCCCCCCCCCCCCCCTAAATTTTGTTATCATAAAAACGTCACAAATATGCTTATAAACAAATTTTCGATGTGTTCGGAAGATTTTTTGGGGGGAGGGGGTTGAGAAAAAAGAACCCCCCCCTCCCGAACAAAAATCTATGAACTATCAACTTTATTTCGTATAACAAAATAGCCAGCAGTTGCCATGATGTGTTCAAGAGCTACAATATGTGCTATAATACAAAAATAGCACTGCTGTGACAAAAAAAAAGTTCATTCCCACAGTCCAGATTCATTATGAAAAATGATAATAAAGGCTGACTTTTTGGGTGAAGGGATTCCCGACCCCCCCCCCCCCCTTCATGTATGTATAAGTATAAATCAAATATTTTGTATTTATTTTCAGACTGCAATTCTTCTTCTAAGGATTGATGATATAGTCTCAGGAACAAAGAAGATGTCTGACCTTGACCGACCGAACCAAACCCAGTCTGCCCCTGCTGAACCTACCGAAGAATCTATGAGCGAGTAATTTTGAAAATTTTTATACACATTGCTGTCTCTTATGTCAACACACTAATTAAAACATCTTGCTTTCCAATAAATATTTATCTCTTTTTTTAAATGCAGGTATTGTGCCAACCATTTTTTTTTGGTTGGGGTTTGAAATATTTATTAATAGCATGGTTTTTTTTATTTTTCTTTATGCGGCTTTTTTTTTTTTTTTTTTTTTTTTTTGCATACGTTGTAAATTCTGCATTTACATATCGGCTCTATCAGCAGTGCCATTTTAAAAATTACCACACTCATTGATTTAATATGATAATACGAAAGTAGAAAAAACGTGCCTGAATTCAAACTCTTAGCAGTTTCAAGTAATGAACTTAGACACGAATAACCCCAATTCAGAAACAGGCTAAAAAACTTGGGTTCTAGGAAAGAGTATCTTCATAAATTAAAGGATCTAGGCCATAAATTATTATAAACATAAAAAATGTGCTATAATAGATGAAGTCGAGGAAATAAAACGGAAAACTAAGGACATTTTGAAGAAAATAATGATGGAAAAACTTCTAGTATATACATTTAAGGTTTTAGAAATATATCAAAAAGAAAAACTACCGGAAACAAGCAAATATACAAAGAAAAACTACCGGAAACAAGCAAAAAATTATTTTCCATGATGTGAAAATAATTTTTATTAAAAACAAGTTAATGGGAAATCGTAGGGATCAATATTTGAAGATCAGTGAGGTTTTTTTCCACATATACTCTATTTTTGTTCTAGACAATTGCGCTTTTTCAATTCCTATGTTAGCTACTCCTCAATTTCTGAACTTAAATAGACCAAATACCACAATAATATAGGATTAGCAAAGAAAAGAGAGCATCAGATTTTGAATAAGAAGCAGAGAATGAAATCTTAAAATAAACATATTTTAAGACTCTAGAAAATAATTATATACATGCTACTATGTGAGACTTAGGATTAGCCCTGAGGGTTGTGGGGGAGTATCCTCCTCAAAAATATATTTTTTATTGGGAAATCAACTACTCTGAACAAAATGGCTGTCTCACAATTTGGATTGGAGGTGTGTGGGGGAAGGAGGGGCGGGGGGAGGGGGCCAGTTGCCCTACAATCATTTTCGACTTTCAAAAAGGGCACTAGCCCTTTAATTTCCAATCGAATGAGCCTGTTTTGAAGTTTCTATGACAACGCCTTCTATAAAAACCTTATATGCCCCCAGGGCACAACTTAAAACCCTTGCTCTGAGGGTTCCGGGGGAGTATTCTCCTCAAAAATGTGTTTTCTATCTGAAAATAAACTATGCTAAACAAAATAGCTATATGAAAATTTGTATTGGATGTATTTGGGGAACTAATTGACTTGGGCGGGAGGGGGGCGATTTATACTCCAATCACTTTTGGCTATTAAAAAGGGCCCTAGCTTTTTAATTTCCAATTGAATGAGTCTGTTTTGAAGTTTCTACGACAACGCCTTCTATAAAAACCTTATATGCCCCCAGGGCATAACTTAAAACCCTTGCCCTGAGGGTTGTGGGGGAGTATCCTCCTCAAAAATATATTTTCTATTTGGAAATCAACTACGCTGAACAAAATGGCTATCTCCACATGTGGATTGGCTGTGTGGGGGGGATTGCGGGGGGGGGGGGGGCTAGTGGCCCTCCAATCATTTTCGACTATTAAAAAGGGCACTAGCCCTTTAATTTCCAATCGAATGAGCCTGTTTTGAAGTTTCTACGACAACGCCTTCTATAAAAACCATATATGCCCCCAGGGCATAACTTAAAACCCTTGCCCTGAGGGTTGCAGGGGAGTATCCTCCTCAAAATATATTTCCTATCTGGAAATCAACTACGCTGAACAAAATGGCTATCTCAAAATTTTTATTCCTCTCGGCCATAAATATGGATGATTGAGGTAGGAAATGTGGTACAGACAGTCTGAAAATATCAAAAGGCCCAGGTAATATATAACATACTGCAGGAAACAAGCAGGAGTTATTTCATCTGTTATAAAGTTTGGACAGAAGGAGAAATTCATTCGCATCTGACACTAACCTATCTATAGGATTACAGTTCCCCATCTTCATCAACAAAGAAAAAATTACCTTTTTAGATATAAAGCACTGATAGGTTTCCTTCCTTCTCACCTGGGATGATATTACTGAACTAAAGTTATAGTCACTGGTTAAGGATTAATTTGAATAAAACTTTGCTACCGTATATCTTTTGCTTTATTAAAGATACAAATTGAAAGCTACACTTCTTTCGACTACGCTGAGAGGGCCTCGCCCCCTGGATCCTCCACTGGTAATTTATGTTCCTTTAAATTTGATTCATTTTTTATCTTTATCTGCTTGTCTTGGATTTTTTTGTCTTGGACTTCCACCCTTTTTAAGCGGCCCCGGAAGGTTTTCCCGGCGGGCGATTTCAGTGGATTTTGAATATGTTGCTCAGCGATTTTATTTTAGCATTTTTGTGTAAAAAAACCTTTCGTTGCAATTTTGTATTTCGAAAAAAGGGAGGAAACCCCTTAAAAGCTATAGAACCTTAATGAAAATAACACCATCATATTCAGCGTATCAGAGAACCCTACTGCAGAGGTTACAAGCTCCTCTCTACACAAATGTGGAATTTTGCATTTTTTGCCAGAAGAAAGATCACGGATGCGTGTTAATTTTTTTTTTCCAGGGGTGATCGTATCGACCCAGGGCTCCTAGAATATCGTGGGAGGGCTCATTGGAATAGAAATTAAAAGTTCTAGTGCCCTTTTTAAGTGACCAAAAAATGAAGGGCAACTAGGCCCCCTCCCACGCTCATTTTTTCCCAAAGTCACCCGATCAAAATTTTGAGATAGCCATTTTGTTCAACACGGTCGAAAATATGATAGCTATGTCTTTTAGGATGACTTAATCCCCGAGGTCCCCTGGGGGAGGGCTGAAAGTTATAAACTTTACCCAATGTTAACATCTCGTCCTGGTTATTGGGAAGGAGGCAGACGTTGTCCGGGGGATTTTTTCTGGTAGTGGGGGGAGGTTCGGGGGATATGTGGGAGGATCTTTCCATGAAGGAAGTTTTCATGGGGGAAGGGACATTGCTATGAAGGGGGTGCCGAATTTCCCAGCATTATTAAAGAAAAAAATCAGAAATTAGGTAAAAAAAAACAACAAGTTTTTCAACTGATTTCAACTGATCAACTGGTTGTGATTACGGGTTCATTTTTAAAGAATTGGAAAAAATTCGAACTTCAGCTTAAAGAGCAAGGTATTGACTATTTGGCGAACCCCCTAATATACGTATTAAAATTCTATGAACATAGAAGTTCGTTACGTAAGTTAAATCGTAAGTTACGTTTATTTATTACTAATAAAAACGTTCATAAATAAAATTAAACAAGTTTCGAGAAAGCCATATAACCAAATAAAAGTAAAATTAATAGGCAAATTTTGTTTTAATTATTCATGTACGGTGAGCCAAAATCAAAACCTGCACATGTTTTGAAAAAGCGTGAAAACGCGTGATTTACTTCACTACGTATTCCAGTTTATTTACTGAGCTTGAAACTGGATGAGCCACTTTACCAGATCTTCAATAAAGCAGATATTCAAGTTTAGATCAAACTATGAAGATAAAGGGGAAAAGAGGGGTTTCTACGGGTTTCGCTAGCTCTTTTTCAGATTCAACAGCATAAATAGCCTAAATAGTGAGGTTTAGTCTGAAAGGTAAATCAAATTGAATTTGTGATCAATGACTTGCTATATGGACCTAAAAGTAGCTACATAGATTTTTAAATTTCAAGCAAATAGCAAAAAGAAAATTTCCGGTTTCTATGACTAGTAGAAACAAATTCTCAAAAGTGCAAAACCTTAACATCCGAAATTGAGTTTTATAGCCTCATTCCTATGCTGCTTGACAGTTATTTTTCAAAAACCGAAATAGGGAGTTTTTATCCAAATCGACTCGTTTCATCTGCTTGCAATACTCAGCTTGGTGTCTGTTGACCCAAACAATAGGAAAATTTACACTTACTGGGCAACTATATTGAAAAAAAAATACATAAAGCGCCGTCTTCTTCCCACATAGAAGAAGAGGGTCAGAGATCCGAAAAAGACACGGCTCACCACTTTAAAAACGGCCTCTAGATTTTGAAAGTCCTGAAGACGGGGTACGATGAGGCCAGCATTGGCTAGAAATTACCAAGCCAATTGTACTCGAAAGAACCCTTTCGAACATAATATTTTGTCTTTGCATCGCCACTTACAGGACCAGCTACACCTCTAACAATGTTTCTCGCCTTTGCCTTGTTAGGTCTGGACGGCGGGACAGCCGACCATCGATGACCATTCTTTCCTTTCAAAGATTTTTTCCTTGGAATGACAAGATGTTCGTCCCCTGGCAGCTGAGAGGATAAGAGGAGGGTCGTCATTGGTCTCATTTGACGATTCAGGAGATGTAGGACTTTCAGCAACGGTTTTTTTACGCTTCGAATACGGCTGGCTTAAACTCACTGTAGTAGAAAGGTTTTCATCAGGGCTGCTATATTCGTTCTCGTCTGGAGGAAAATAGTCATCATCGGAATCTTCGCTATTAGAAATGTCAAGGATTTCCTGGTCCTCCTCATCGTCTGTACAAGAATCCTCTGCTGCTTCACCATCTTCTGATTCAAGCAGGCGCAGGATTTCCGCATCTGATAGCCGTCGCGAAGTCATTCTGCAAAAAGAAAAAAAATTGCTGCTCATTTGTTAAATCAGAAAATAGCCAAATTCAGCATTTTCAGGTGCTATTTCCTCACGAAATTTGCTACGAAGCTTGTCAACAACGTTAAAAATCTAATTGCAAAGCGTGATTTCTCATTGCGTTTACAATATTTAAACTGTTTTTTTTTGGGGGGGGGGGGTTTATGGGAGGACGGTACCTAGGTTAGGATACGCATTTAATATATGCTATGCTTACCCCCCACCCCGGCCCCGAATGTGCAAATATGTAGCCCAAATTTGTTTCTAAACTATTATATATTCATCCTATTTTATTTTATTTCATTGGCATTAACCAAACTTGAGTTCTTTAGTGTAGGCCTATAACTCGGGTTTAGTTATAATGTATAAGTACCAAAAAAGGCATTGAGTAGGGTCCACTTTCCAAATTTACCTAGGGTGGTATACCATCTATCCCTATTTCTACCAACCTGGGCGTTAAAATCTCCCACCAAAATTTTAATTTTTTTCATTCATTGCACTTATCTTATCCATCAAGCAAATTATTCATTATTTGTAAGGCTTGGGTTTGCGGCTTTGAGGTCCGTCTTCAAACCTCTGCAAACAAAATTAAGAAATTCGGATATTTTAACCTTAAAATAGTATTTAAAGGTTTGAATAAACTTAAGAATATTTACCGTTTAAGTGGGGGGGGGGCAGTTTTACAATTCTTGTTTTTAATTATTTTCTTTTCTCATTTTAAGTTCTGGTTCTTGTATTTAATATAATTTTAAATCGTTTCAGGATTCACATTTTTACACCCGACCTGTTGTCCATATGAAATTTTTAAAAGACTTCTCCTACCAGAAAAAAAAATTGAAAATAGATGTCCGAAAGTGCACTTAATGTACCCTCCCCGTCACACAAAAACCACCTGGTCCCCCTTTCTTTTTGGGTCAAACCTATGGGCCATTACAAATATCGCAATCTTTACCCTGAAATTCGGAAAGTCCCAAAATTGAGAACACAGATTCGGATAAAGGATCATACAATGTCAATCCATAATTTTTCACTTTTTTGCTTAGTTTCTTATACAGTTTTTTTTAAGTTGTTTTCAAAGAGCTCGTGAAGGCAGGATCCTCCCTCCTACATAGAGGTCAGGAACGCTCAATACATTACCTTTCCCATTCAGTCACTGTCTGAAAATCCAAATATGCCTCTATTTTGACTAAAGGTAACCCATTTCTTGATTCTAGCAAGAGTCTCCTGGAAAGCAATGCTTTGCCTGAAATGTTAATTCATATTAGTATATGACTTTATTCCCCTTCCTCCCTTGTTCTTGAGTAATCAAATTCAATGACTTTACTGGTACATAGAATCAACAAATGAATGATTTCATGACCAATGCGACTGTTGTAATTCAAATAAGGATATTTCTCATTGTCATCAAGAACCAACTGTCTAGGTACTTATATTCCGTTAGCCATCCAAGATACGATGAAAAACACATTTTGAAATATAATTGAAATAAATAAAATTGAAATATAATATAATTGAAATGCAAATTGTTAAATAATTTTTAAAGAAAATGTCCTGAAGATATGCAAGCGGGAGATAGAGCATACGTTAACTTCTGAATTCATTACCAGAGCCGAATACAGAAAATTACAAGAATCTAGCATTTAAAAATGAATAAAAAAAGAAAGAAAAATTTTGAAGAATTGTGAGTAGCTTTAGGTTAGTGCGGTTTTGAGTTGTTAATATTTTTGGTGTTATCATTTTTGCCATTATTACTACTTTGTGTGCGAGTATTGTGCGTTATTAAGGTATTATTTGTCTTATTTTGCGTCTTAATTATTGCTGTGTTATCATTATGTAACGGTACCGTTATTCTATATATGATTTTATTAGGTCCGTAAGTTTTTGTTTTATTTTTCTTTTTTTTTTGCTTTTGCCATGGCCCAAAGAGGCTTTTGTTCTCTTCTCATCAACCTATCTATTGAATTATATGGAACGATGGACTACACCCCCTAGTAATATTGATAAGATTGTCGATCTGAATAAAAGACACAAGTAGGATTAACAATTACAGCTGTGATATAGTGGCATTAATATTTCCCAAACTATAAATACTATGCCAAAACAAAACAATTATTTTCTCTAGAATTCTGCTGTAAGCTAAACTAAGATCTGGTAAAATCAACTAAGTGAATTTTGAAAACTACCGGCCTATGGTCAGCAGGAAGAATAACAGCTACAATCAAACGAATATCACGCCTGCATCGCAACAAGGCGTCCTCAATGTTGAAAAAGGAAAAAAAAACTAAATAAACAATTTGAAAAAAAGGAATATAAAATCAAAAGAGAATATAAAAAAATCGAACCAACATATACTACTCCGAGTAAAACAACGGAAGCAAAATACAAACAGTCAATGTTCTGTGTCCACTCAGGGGTAATCAGCTTAGCCTGAGCCAGATTAACGGTAACTATGCAGGTATATTCTAATTAAATGTTTAAAACATAGAGATGGTTAGGTTAGGTATTTAATTTAATACGTTCTGGGCGTCCTGCTTTCCATAATTTTCTGTCGTATTTTCTATTATTTTGTAATTAAAATAAGGCACATATAGTACAAAGCTTAAAAGACAAGGAATGCATCAGTCAGTAGTAACCAGAAGGATCAGTAGTATCAGGTCAACGCTCATCAGTAGAGGATCAGAAGTTGGGTCTGAGCTTTTAACTCAACTCGAGTTTTGGCTCTGGAACATTCCAGTTCCAGGGGTCAGTGACAACTTGAGTATTATTAGTAAATCGGTTCCTGAAGCCAAATCAGGGAAGAATTCTATTGCCTGCCGTTTTCACTTGTCCAACAAGTGCATAAAAAAGAGTGATTGTACCTTTGTTCACCCTTGTATGTCTTTTTTAACTACTGGGCACTGTAACGACAATTATTGCTCCCTTTCCCATTCCAAACCCTGCCATAAATTTCAAAGTGGCCTTTGTTTCGAGACTAAGTGCATGTTATTACATTTGAAAAACAGGGATTATAGTGCTATAGCCAGGCGCAGTAAAATTTTTAATAGTAAGATACATACAAGTTCTCAATCAACCCAATATAGTTACAAGTTCTCAATCAACCCAAAAGCCGAGTCCCCTTCATTCAACTAATAAAATTAGCTCGCCAGTGCATACTCATCCTTTTTTATCCCAAATCCTCCCTGCTCACTCAAAAAACTTCCACTGTTACCACCCAGAAAAACAACCCAATATTCCCAGCAAAATCCCTTCCATCTTAACACTCCAGCTAACCCCTACCACGTTGAACTTCCTGAAAAGACCTCCCTCTCCTGTCCCTCCCTGAGGGCTCCACCTCCGACCCATGCGTTTAATCTGTTGGGCCCACCCTTCCAGGGTGACTCTGGTCTGAGAACTGTTTCATATAATAATTGTTGTTCTCACTGTTCAAGTTTAGCCCCCGTCAAGAAGTCCACTAGAGCCCCTGACCGTATCTGTGATATAAAAAAAAAGTAAAATGTAAAAACTGTACCTTCACAAGTTGCTTTTGATTCCCCAAAATTTTGTTGAGGAACGGTGAAAGCCTTAACTTTGACAAAATCAATGAATTATACACCCTTTCTAAAATATTTAGTTTAGATTTAATCGCTATTACTGAAGTTCAAGCTCAAAATTTGCACATGTTAAAGATTAACATTTTTTCTCAATTTATTAAACTGAGACCTGAAAACCACCCTCTGGGTAAGAAAGGAGGCGGAATTCTGTTCTTTATCTGTAATGATTTATATCCAAGTGAAATCCCAATTCCGTGTCTTAATCCCTTTGATGAAGTTATGTGGGTGTGTGTTCGACCTAAAGTCTTACCGCGTCCTTTTAATTTAATTTTCCTTTGTTGTTTTTTTCTCCCCTAATCAGAGATCCGCTGACAAAATAAATTTTATTGCAAAAATTACATGCAAGTGCTGACTTTGTTCTATCAAAATACCCAAATGCAGGAATTTTCCTGATGGGTGACGCAAACGATATAAGCCTTGATTCTACATGTAATGCTTTTAATTTAAAACAGGTCGTTAATGTCAAAACTAAGAAAGACAATACTACTCTAGATTTAATTTGCACTAATATTTCGAAGTTTTACAAACCCGTCTCCACTCTGCCCCCTCTAGGGGGTAGTTACCACTTCAGCCATTTCCTATCTCCGCTGGCTAAAGTTAAACAGTCGTTTTCTATAACTGAAACCGCCTATAGACCTCTCACTGACTCAGGACTTTTCAATTTTGGCTCCTGGATTACTACTGAAAATTGGTCCACTGTGTATCAAACAAATGACGTTGACTACATGGCTTTTTCCCGCCAAAATTTATTGAGGAGTAATTATGAATTTCATTTGCCTGAGAAAAAATTTAAAACGTCTTCTACAGATAAGCCTTATGTTACTGAGTCTTTTAAAAAACTTATAAGAAAAAAAAATCAACTTTTTCAAAGCCGGTCGTAATATTGAGGCTAATAGTCTAAGCAAGTTCCTAAAGAAAAAAATAAGAAAAGCAGCTTATAATAATTTTAATAATAAAGTCAAAGATCTATATTCTAACAAGCCCAAGCAATGGTACAGAAAAATTAAAGAAATATGCGGAAAAAGTCCTTCCGAAATTGATTTTCATTTCCCTGAACCCCCTAATAAGACTGCCAACGATCTGAACTTGTACCTTGCTTCCATCGTGCAAAGTCTCCCCCCTTTCACTGGCTCAAGTCCGACTATTACTCCCAATGCTTCCTTCCCCTTTATTTCTCCCTCTGATGTTATAAACAAAATTCTTAAGCTTAAAAAATCATGTATTTGTCCCTTGGACATCCCATCGGACTTAATTAAAGCCTTTTCGGACAAAATTGCTGAGCCTTTATCAAATATCTTCAACCACATCACAAAATTTGGTAAATTCCCATGTTGCTGGAAACAAGGTTTTATAACACCTGTCTCTAAAAAATGCGCAAATCTATTCGTTTATCAAAATTCTTAGAGAAATCCGTAGTTTGTTCTTACACAAAGGTCATGTTTTATATTTATCATTTTTGTATTATTTATGCCTCAGTAATTTGTCTTTTTGAGACAAATTAATGAGGAATAATCCTCTGTTTACTTTCTGCCTGTACTTGGTTTTGTGATGCAAGTTTTATAGGGATAGGTAAATAATGAATATAAATGCAAAAATGTTTCGGCTCAAAAACATTTTTTTTAAGTAGCTCAAATTTTTGTACAAGAGAATCATCAATTTTCTCTATTCTTCTTATTGCCTCAAAATTAGACATAGTAGCAAGGTGCAATTGCCAGTGGTACTAATTTGACCAGTTCATGAAAATGTAGCTGCCATAGGACAGGGATTTTTCCAATTTTTTTCATGAAGATACGAAAAATTTATTTCAGGATCTAGAGTGGGGGGGGGGGGGTATTAGAATATTTTCTATATTGATAATGAAGTTACCAAAAAATGATTTTTTTTCCAATTCTGGGGGAGGGAATTTGCTGTGATTTTTTTTTGTTATAGAATGAATAGAATAGAATTTTATTTTAAAAATTACTATAACAACATGATCGCCGAATTAGAATTTTACGTCCAAAAAAAGGCGTGACGTTCACGTCAAACATAATTTTTTTTGTACAAAATACATTAAAAAAAATTTTACACTTAGTTAAAAAGTCAAAATTAAAAATAAATAGAAAACAATAAAATTAATGAAAATACATAAAAAATATGATGGGTCAAAATTTAGAAGTTTTTGTTGTACATATTTACGAAATTAGGTATAAAACTTTTCGCTAACCACTGATGGGCACAGCGTACCGGCTGAAGTTTCTCAACAGGCACTGCAACCCTGCGCGGGAGTCGTTTTGTTGGGGATTGTGGGGGGAAAAGGGTTTTTTGGATTGGGCGGATCTTTTAAACTTTGTAAGTAGCTATTCATACGACATTTCTGCCTGCTTTGATACTATTATTAGAGCTCTTTCGAGCCTGGGACTTTGCTCAGGTATATCATGAAACAGAAATCTAGTCCACGTAAATTATGTCAAAAAAACCTGTCCTTCATCAAAGTGAAAGACATGTCCGGTTGGCCTAGAAAAATATCTGGTTGGCCCGGAATGTGAGGGAGCTCTGAATCTCTTTGAAATGGTGTATACAAGGTCCAAAAATAGTACCTTGGTTACTACTAAAGCCTTATGTTAGCCTCGAAAAGTCTAATTTCTTATCCAAATTTTTCAAATAATTTATGCATAAACTACTTATATTTGAAACCGTTTCTACTTCCAATCTACTTATATTTTGGGCTCGCCTACTTCTTTCTGGACTATGCCGAATGGAAACACTGCTTTTATGACACGTAGTTTAATTATAGGTTCGGTATTGTCCATGATAGCACTCCTGCTGTTTTTATAGGAAAAAAACAATAACAAATAATCATTTTTATTGGTAAGTATTTTCATTTATAATTAATTATGTCATGAATCATAATTTTAGCCCTGAAATATACCCTAGGATAAATTGTTATAAGTTAAAATTTAAAGAAAAAACGCATCATTCAATGCGTTTAAAAGTGAGTAGACGATGGCTGAGATTTGACTACAGAAAAAGGCTTTAAAATCTTTTTGGGAGTTCTAAAGTAGTTGGCCATGCAGAAAATTTAATGCAGGTAAGAGAGAACAGTAGATAAAATCCGGAGCATTTAGGTGGGAATTCAACATTTTATTAAATCTAAGGGGGGGGGGGAACTTGTCGTTTTTTTAATTTTGAAAAAATGGTGGGGAAGATGCCTCCCCAATTGAAACCACTGGTGGGGTATTTGCTTTACTTTGGAGGGGGGCCTCACGTGGTCTGAAGCTGCGTCGAACATCTAGGGGCTATACAAAACACAATAAGATTAAGCACACACAAGGTTGTACCCAGAGGGGAGTTTGAACCCCCCACGAAATGTTTGTCTGACTCGTAAAACATAACAAAAATGTATATAAACAAACTTTGTATGCGTTTTTATATGTTTTTTTTGTGCACTCCCCCCCGCCCCGAAAATTTTTTGGGAGTAAAACCCCCTCCGAAAAAAAAATCCTGGGTACGGCTTAGAAAAAACAAAGGCTGAGGTCAATTGTTGCTTAGATTTTCTGTAGGTTATAATATTCATTTTTTGCCTTGGTACCGATTGTATGCATCCTCTAAAATAATTAGCTTGGACCCAGGCGAGAGGGAAAGGATTTATGCTGTTGGGGGAGGGAGACAAACTTGTAAAACCGCAGAAACCAGGCAAATTAAATGACAAGTACATAAAATTATGATAACAATCATAATAAGCTCGAGGTTTCGAGGAAGCTAGCCAAACGCCACCCTCTTACACCCCCGAATCAAGGGCGGATCCAGGATTTATTTTAGGGGGGGGGGGTGCAAAATAGGTTGATCCGATCAACTTGCGTTAGGAGCAAGGTTGAGAAATTTCTTCAATTGTTTATAAAGAAAATAAATAAATGTATTTTTCAAGTTCTAGGCGATGGGGAATTTTTGTTTTCGTTTTGAAATGAAAAAAAAACAAAACAAACTATTTTCAAAACCTAGAGGGGGGGGGGGGAGCAAAAAAAAAACAAGAAACAGAGGTAAACAGATCAGGACTAGTGCCTGATTCATGAAAAAATCGTGGAGGAGATCAAAACTTGACTCAAAATCATTAAGTTTGGCCTCAAGACGATCGGTAGTTTCCGGAGATATGGTTGCAGATGAGACCCTTAATGGGCCAAATTCATCGCGCTACTAATCAAAGACATTGACTTGTGGAACTCCTAAGTAAAAATCCTGTGGAGGCAAAAGTGCGATCTCTGTTATGGGCTTCACGTATACAGAATCGATGGCTTATTTTAGGTTTCAGTATCCGAATATTTATCCATATAGCGAACCTAAACACAATATGAGAACAGTTTGAGGGCGTTTTAAGAACCCGTTTGACTCACTCTACTAAAATATATCGCCAGATATACCACAATAAAGTGAAAACAGAGAAATTTATATTTATATACAAACTTTGTTGTCATCTAATATTTAATTGGGTAAATCTTGGCAAAAACAGTTGGCAAATCTTGGAACACCAATTCTTGAAATTTTTGGAACTGGATCGTTAATATGAAGTAATTGTTTCATAAGTTACTCTTGATTCTACTTAACTTCTTTTGTAAGTTTTCGAATAAGCTTGCTTTTAACCAGCGAAATTCATGAAAACATTCTCACTGTTTCGTTTCTGTAAGAATGAATAGCTATATATACAATGATTGTATATGTGACCGAAATATCTGGTATTTTTTGTGAAATTTATTATACACTGTCTATTAAAACGGATTTTATCCCTGTTTTGGACTTTTATTTTATTTCCAGCAAACGAACAGAAATTATTCCGTATATGAAAGGGGCTGTCCCCTCCTCAATGCCTCGCTCTTTACGCTAAAGTTTTTTATTGTTTGAAAAAATAAAGTTGTGACACAGAGTCAAACTTTAGCGTAAAGAGCGAGGCGTTGAGGAGGGGACAGCCCCTTTCATATACGGAATAATTTCTGTTCGTTTTAAGTTTTAATGTCGCTCCTTACTTTCCAAGAAACTGGTGTGTTGATTGAACCAAAAGACCAATATCCTCACCTTTCGTAATTTCCGCGCCAATTTTTTCTTCATATGCTCTTAAATCAATAGGTTCTAACCGACTACCTTTCAGCATAGCAGTTGAGCGGTAACCACAACCTCCACTTCTAATATCTTTCACAATCCGTTTTTTAACGTGTGTGTGCTTCTCTGCGGTATCGTCTGAATTCTTCAGTTGGAACTACCTTCTTTTGCAAATGATCTGGGGCACATGGGACAATGCCACCAAAGCCTTGGACAAGGGCTTTAAGTTATGCCGCTGGGGAAATTAAGGTTTTTGAGGAACTGATAGCCGTATAGACTTTGGAGTAGTTTCTGTATTCGAGTTGAGCATAAGGGTCATCGTTTTCTTTCTAGAATCAGACGTGATGCGAGGCAATCTAGCCCTTCCATCATGCTCTGGGCGGTCTCATTCGGCAAGGTCCATCAGGAGTTGTGGAAAGCTATTGAAGAGTCAAAGTGATCAGACGTGTAGTTGATCCCCCAGTCAGATGATAATTTTTGAAACTCAGAGGAGGTGAACTGGCTTTCATTGTCTGTCATCAATGAATAGGGGATACCATGTCTTGCAAAGTGTGATTTGAGCTTTGCGGTGACTTCACCTGAGGTCATATCTTTGAGTCTGTCCACCTCAAAAAGCCTACTATGATAATCAACCAAAACCAGGTAAGTTGTGCCCTTCCAGTTGCATAGATCTGATGCGATATACTGCCATTGCAATTGCGGTATCTTAGTCGGGATAAGGGTTTCTTCCTGATTGTTCTGACTGAACTTCTGACATACAGAACATGTTTGGATCATTCTTTCAATGTGTGCATTCAGACCTGGCCAATAGACAAGCATTCTTGCTTGCTGCTTGGTTTTTTCAGTCCCTAGGTGAGACGCATGCAGTTATTTCAGTGTGTCGGACCTAAATCTCTCAGGGATTACTATTCTCTCGCCCTTGAATATAATGCCATTTTGAAAGGTAAGCTCCTTCTGGACAGTCCAGTATGGCAAAAGATCCGTACTGCAGAGCTTGTGGCTGCTTGGCCATCCTTTGCTTACGATGTAGGATCTTAATTTTTATATTTCTAATACATGAGATTCATAGCCTTGCAGACATTAAAATGATGATGTTGCGTTGCCGCAGTTTGTCATTTTTCAATACCTGGTCCCCCAAACACATCCAATCCAAATTTTCAGATAACCATTTTGTTCAACGTAGTAGAAAATTCTGGAAATTAGGTCTGTGAGGATGAAACCTCTCCCCCAGCCCTTAGGGCGAGGGTTGTAAGTTATCCCCTGGGGGCATATAAGGTTTTTATTGAAAGCGTTGTCATAGAAACTTCAAAAGGGCTCATTTGGAAAATGAAAGGGATAGTGCTTTTTTTAATAGTTGAAAGTGATTGGAGAATGACCATTTTCCCAGACACATCCAATCAAAATTTTGAGATAGCCATTTTGTTTAAAGTAGTTAATATCTAAATTATTAAAATTCAAAGTCCAGCTATTGAAATTTGGGTTTTGAATGATCCACAAGGTCAAACATATAATCACTAAAATCTCGAGAAAAAATCCCTAAACGAACAAAATAACTGGAAATCTAAAATTTGACTGTTTTCTATTTGAAAACAGTAGAAAAAGCGCGGCTTTCGATTATCTATGTTTTTAAAAAGTTTAAGGCAGTTTTCCTTTAGAAATAGGAGACCCAAAGAGCACGTGCTTGATGATAATTTAATAAAAAAAAAATTGTACTGAAATTCATTTAAACCCCTTTAGGAGGAAGAACCAGTTAATTACAGTTAGGGGCCTCTGTCCAAGGTATGAGGTATGCTACTGACTTTTCAAGAATGAATGCACAATCGTGTGGCATTACTTCCTCTGAAACTGGGAAACTCAATATGCAGCTTCATAATATTTTGAAACCAATTGGCTATCTCAGAATTCTCAATCGATAGCATCTTGGTCCTCTTGGGTAAAATTTTAGTTCGGTGCTAAAAAATGGCAGAAAACGCCATTTTCCCGTACCAAATTTTTTCGTTCACTTAAAAAGGAAACTGAACTTTTAATTTGCGTTCGCATTAACCTTCTTCCGATCATATAGAATCACATTTTTGTAGATAGGAGCTTGAAACCTTTACAGTAGGGTTCTCTGATAAGGAAAATCTAATGGTGTGGTTCTAATTAATATCACTTAAATTTTAAGTGGTGTTTCCCCCCTTTATCAAAAATCACGAAAATTTCGTTCCTTCTGATGGGTGACACTAAACTAAGTGAACGTTATATATTTGGAATCAGCAAAAAAGCCAGTTTTTTATTTATTTTAATTGCTATGGAAAGTCTCTTTTTTAGAGTTTCGGCTACAATTGGCCCAAGTCACTCCTTTGGCTCGAGTTATGTAGTTATGGGCAAAAAACATTGCCATCTGATTGGGAGACTAAGGAAAGTACGGAAATCATGATTGCACCAGAAACTATGTCGGTGTCACCACAGTTCTACAGAGGGCAGCACTAGTCAAAATGTTTGGGGGTGAGGGTAGTTAATTTTGGTGGCTTTTTGCTCATTTTTACCAATATGTTTTATTTAATCTATAATTCGCGCAATGCCCATTTCTTTCATACCTTATAACCTGGAAATGAATTACTTTTTGTGTTGTTTAACCGTAACAAGCATTCGTTCAAGTAATTAGTCTTTAGAAAGGGTGCTTTGAACAGAGTTGGATAGTTTTTGATGTTTCAATGGTCTTGGATAAAAAAAACTTGGATTTTGTCAAAAAAGGGTCAGTTCAACTAATTTTGATATTTCTAAATGTCTACCAGATCTGGGTCTAAAATAATCTGGGATTTTTATTGCTATGATCAAGATATCTGATTTTTAAAGGATCTAGGCCTCTTCCTCGAGCTACTTTTAATACTCTGGAAAGGTTTTCATTGCCATCACCTATTTTACACAATAGGCTTTGCCCAATAGTAAGCTGGCTCCAGAAAAGAGGAAACAATGAGAAATGTATCACTCAGGCCATCTACTATTACAATTCTGAGGACACCGCGGAGCCCAATAGCATAGAATGATTTCCAGTCCTCCAATGGTTTGCCTTCAGAATATGAAATCATCATCGAAAATGTCCGTCCAATTTTTGATGGTTCTAAGCTACATCATTTCTAGTGACACAGTCCACTTTTTACCCACGCATCTTCTTCCATATGGCATTCCACATGGAACGGCTGTCCCCCTCCTCAACGCCTCGCTCTTTACGCTAAAGTTTGACTTTCTCACAACTCTATTTTTTTAAACAATAAAAAAACTTTAGCGTAAAGAGCGAGGCGTTGAGGAGGGGACAGCCCCCTTCATATAGGGAATAATTTCTGTTCGTTTTAAGTTTTAACGTCGTTCCTTACTTTCAGTTAAAAAAACTTGTTTTTTTATTATTTAATAACAAAATCAAATCGTCCGTTCAGACTTGACACGCTTAAGTCGGTATAGCGAACCTGGGTAAACTCGATGATATTGCGTGCCTAGTGTCATTGCTCTTTCCGTAGATGTTTCTGCATTTACCATGGTGTTTTTTTTTTTTTTTTGTTTTTTCTGCGAATAGAGAATATAGTTTACTAATAAAATTGCTTACTACCGGCCTCCGTTATTTTCACACTGCGAACCAGCTAAAGCAACTTTTGTGAAGTGGCAGAAGACTCATTGGTCTTAACCACTAAATAAAATTTTGAAAAATTCCCCACGCCCTGGAAAAATCTTTAAAAATGTAATACTGAATTTGCACCTTCATTTGTTTTTTTTTTGTCTAAAGCATTTGACTAGTTTTCTGTCTTGCAACAGAAATCACCTAGAAAATTTTAATTTGTTTCAGAGTAACTATGCAACTTCTTGACTTTTAAACCTAAATAGTGCATGAAAAGACTACACTTCTACAGTTTTCGATGCCTGTCCTTAGCAAAATATAATGCCTTCTTTTTTTAAAATTAACAATAATACTGTTCAAATGGGTTATGGTAACGAACTGTAAGTAAGGAGCGACGCGGCTCAATAGTAACCAAACTCTAAAAAAACGGAATTTTGATATTAATAGATAAATAAAAAGAATTGACTTATTATGCTAACTCTAAGCATAAAAGATTCATTAATTTCAGTGTTACCAATCAAAAGCTATGAGCCAAATGATGAATGGAATGCTTGTAAACTAGCGTGAGAGAGATAAACTACAATGTAGTTACATTTTAATAAAATGTTTTAGTTGGTATTTTGGTTAGGTTAGAAACCTTTTAATATAATACGTTCTGGGGGGCGTGATTTCCATAATTTGCTGTTGTAGGTTCCATAATTTTGTTACTGAGATATTTTATTTTTCATCATACTTAGGTATATTTCCTCAGGATTAACCTAACTTCACTTCTTGAGTGTGGTGGCTATAAAAGATAAGCACAAACAAAATTAATAATAATCAATCATATGCTTAACCGTTTCTATCAAACCTCTCCTTCAAGCTATTATTGTCAAGCTGGAATGTGTATAATAAATAATTAATCTAATTAACTTTTAACACTATAGGATTTATGGGGCTACTCACTATCTCATTTAATATAATAATCGATGGCCAAGGGAATTATCTTTGTTGAGTGTTAATGTTTTAGAAATTTAAAATAGTTTGCCAATAATATGCTACCCTTTCTATGGGAGAGCCTTATTATTTGTACAAGTACGATTTTTAAACGCAATATTCGTATATTAGTATTCAAATATTATTATTAAAATTGTATTATTATATGAAATATTATTATTTACTATTCAAATGCAACGGCCCAGTTTTTTTAAATACAGCACCCCACCGCTTTTTACTCCCCAAAACTAATTTTTGATTTGCTTTTTTTGCGGGTAGTTCTGGCTACTGACAGGGGCATCATTTTACGGGGGTGGGGGCAATTTTTCAGTCCTCTTTATTTTTTACCCTCTCCCGATTTATTTTGAAAAATACTTCTTTTTGGCACAAGGGCGCCAGCAGAAAATTTTCCACGGGAGGGGGGAGGGGCAAGATGCCAAAATAGCAGTGGTGGTTGGGTGACAGTTTATGTGGTTGTGAAAAAGAATACATAATTATGGCATAGTAATGGAAAAGAATGGCATAATGATGTCTAATGTGCGACAAAAAAAAATTATAAACATATTTACAAAAAATGATTTTTGGACTTGTAGGTTTCCGGAATTTTCAATCGTACTATGAAAACGAAAGAAAAGAGGAAAAGAGAAAAAAAAAGAAGGAAAAAGGAAAAAGATTGTGAAAATTGTGTTGATCGATGCTTGAGTAAAAATCAAGCATCGATTTAGTAAAAACCGATGCTTGATGGTGCGTGTGCGGCATAGCCGCACGCGCCAAATTTTTTTTTGAGCATTTAGTAAAAACAGATGCGATCTAGTAAATTTTTCCTGTCCGATTTAGTAAATTCTTCCAGGTCAGAGTGGCAACCCTGTTTCCAGTATTGTTTAAAAACGATTCAAGCAGGAAACGTGTTATCACCAGCGAAAAAAATTTACTTCTAAGAGAAATTTGAGTGTCAGGTAAAAGTTTGTTAGCATTAAGGAAAAATTGATACTTAGAAGAAAAAATTGGTTAGTGTTAAGTAAAACTTGCTACTTCTGACATAACACTTATTATCATAAACGAAAAAGATTATTACTTCTAACACAAATTTGGTATCTTTGACAGAAAACTTGTTACTTCTAACAGATAACTTGTTACCAGTGACGAAAAATTGTTACCTTTAGGAGAAATTTGTTATCATTGACGGAAAGGTTGATGGCCTTAGAAAAAACTTGTTACTGTTAAGAAAATACCTGTTACTTCTAAAAGAAGTTTGAGTTTGCTAAATAAAAGTTTGTTAGCTTTAAGGAAAAAGCTGTTACTTTGTGATAAAATTTGTTAGTGTTAAGGAAAACTTGCTACTTCGGAAAGAGAACTTGCTATCATAAACAAAAAAATTTGTACTCCTAAGACAAAATTGTTATATTTGACAGAAAACCTTCTACTTCTAACAGAAAAGTTATTATCATAGACAAAAAGTGTTACTTTTATGGGAAGTTTGTTATCTTTGACGGAAAAGTTGGCGCTATTAGAAAAATTTGTTACTGTTAAGAAAAACTTGCTAGTTCTGAGAGAAAAGTAGTTATCATTAATTTAAAATTGTTACTTCTCACTAATCGCCTAACTACCGTAATTATAAAATGAAAAATTCAGATCCGATAAGCCCAGATCTTAATTCAAAAAACAGATTTCAAAAGTGTTGAATTTCACGCCAAAGGATTTGAGCAGTTTGTCGTGTTTTGGGACCACAGAATAAATGTCATAGGAAGAGTGAGACAACAGTCAGCCGCCTCCGGTACGTTTTCCCAATAAAATTCTTTCAGATGAGAGGACAAAAAACTTAATAGATTTTTGCAAATATTTACTAGATTTGTTCGATGCTAAAAGAACTTGACAATAAGCTTGTTTCGAATGAGATTAAAAAAATTCTCCAAATGCTTAAGCTTGAAAGCAAACGCTCTGTATTGGCAAAACAGCTATCTGGAGGAATGAAAAGAAAGCTTTCAGTCCTCCAAATTAATTACCCTCTTTATTTTGATTTGGGTATGTTTTTTCTAAAACTCCAATTCTTTAAATCTATCGCCCCGACTTAACTCTTTCTATTCTATAATGCTATGTCACGACTCAGGTTGTGCTGAAAGGTTCACAAGACCATAATCAGTAATCTGGAATTAGAAAAATAAAATAAAATTTGAACATCATCCTCACAAAAGTAACTGACTTTTACAAAAGTAGGATTTATTAGAGTTGCGTAGAGTTGTAGAGGAAGAGTCAAATTTTAGCGTAAAAAGCGAGGCGTCGAGGAGGGGACAGCCCCTTTCATATACGGAATAATTTCTGTTCGTTTTAAGTTCTAATGTCGCTCCTTACTTTCAGTTAAAAAAAAAAATTAATTTTTGAAAGTTTTTGAATTAATGCAGGTTTTGATTTTGGCTCACCGTACATGAATATTTAAAAAGAAATTTGTATTTTAATTTTCCTTTTTTTTGAGTAAATTGCTTTCTCGAACGTTGTTTAATTTTATTTACGAACGTTTTTATTAGTAATAAATGTACGTAACTTACGAATTAACTTACATAACGAACTTATATATTCATGTATTTTTAATCCGTATATTAGGGGGTTCGCCCCCTAGTCAATACCTTGCTCTTTAAGCGAAAGTTCTAATTTTGTTCCAATTCCTTAAAAATGACCCCTTCATCACAAAGGCCGTTAATTAGAATAAATAACTCTTATGAAAGTACTAAAAAATGTTTGGCTTAAAGAGCGAGGTATTGACTAGGGGGCGAACCCAATCATATACGTAATAATTTCTGTTCGTTTCAAGTTTTGATGCTGCTCCTTACTTTCAGTTGAAAGACTTGTTTTTTTTTATATTTAAATTCTGATTGTATTTTTAAATAATACTGGAAAAGCCGGTGCCCCCTTCATAGCAATGTCCCTTCACCCATGAAAACTTCCTCCTTGAAAAGAGCATGCCACATAGCCCCCCTTCCCCCCCACTACCAGAAAAAATCCCCCCTTAAGACGTCTATATACTTCCCAATAACCAATACTGTATGTAAACATTGGGTAAATTTCATAACTTTCAGCCCTCCCCCCGGGGACTTTGGGGGATTAGATCATCCTAAAAGACATAGTCATTATGTTTTCGACTATGCTGAACAAAATGGCTATCTCAAAATTTTGATCGGGTGACTTTGGAGAAAAAATGAGCGTGGGAGAGGGCCTAGTTGCCCTCCATTTTTTGGTCACTTAAAAAGGGCATTAAAACTTTTAATTTCCGTTCAAATGAGCCTTTTCACGATATTCTAGGACCACTGGATCGATACGATCACCACTGGGAAAAAAAAACAAAAGAAAAACAAATAAACACGCATCCGTGATATTTCTTCTGGCAAAAAATACAAAAGTACACATTTTTGCAGATAGAAGCTTGAAACACATAGAATAGAATTCTATGTTATGCTAAATCTTATGGTGTGATTTTTATTAAGGTTCTATAGCTTTTAAGGGTTGTTTCCCTCTTTTTCGAAAAGTAGGCTTATTTTCTCAGGTGCGTAACTTTGATGGTTAGGACTAAACTTGATTAAACTTATATATTTGAAATCAGTATCAAAATTTTATTCTTTTGATGTATCTATTGGGATCAAAATTCCGTTTTTTAGAGTTTCGGTTACTATTGAGCCGGGTCACTCCTTACTTACAGTTCGTTACCACGAATTGTTTGATTAAGTTTTACTATATTGGGTACTGGCTTATACCAATATGAAAATCTTGATTGCAAAAGCTCCTTTTGATCAGGATCAAGAGAAAAAATACACTTCTATGGCCAGGAAATTCCTATGTGATTTCGGTGATGTCACTTAGTAAGGTTGCACCCATTTTTCCTTGGTATTTTTTGTGAATTTATATATCCTTTATTAAAAATTAACTAAAGAAAACTGTTCCTAGAAACAGCATAAACTTGACTTAACCGTACTAAACTCTAAGGGTGTAAGTCACCTTTTGTTTTACATTGAAGTCCATTTGTAACTCCCACCCCTAACAACCTCCCCCCCCATCCAAAAAATTGACCGAGGATTATATATGTTAATTAGCCGAAACTCACAATATTGGGCACGTCAAGAGAATGGAACCTATTCGACTACCCAAGATCTTGCTCGAAGGGACTGTTGAAGGGCGTCGACCACGGGGAAGACCTTGTAAAGACGTGGATTGACAACTTTGATAGGCAACATATCACCCAACTATCCAGAACTGTACCTGACCGAACAGGAAATGGAGCACTGGTCCATGAACTTTCGAAAGGAGCGGCCCCATAAAGTCCCATGAGGATGGATGCGACTTAGGTATTATATATTTATATATGATTATTTGATAATGTATTATTTATTTTATATAAATCATTATTTGAAAAATCTTATATAAATAATGAATGAAATGTTATAATATAATTATTATTTAATAAATTATTCATTTATTTAATTTATAGTTATTTAGCAAGTAGTTGTACTCACTTCCTTAATTTTACTCTTTGAACTCAAGACCTTCTTCTCGAGAGCTTCTTTCGTTTGTCTGACTTCGGAGAGCTCCTTCGGTCTGACTTCGGAGAGCTTCTTCGGTCTGACTTCCGATTCTTCATCTTTGGACTCGCTTTCACTTTCACTTTCACTGTCTTTGTATGAGTGCTTCTTCTCCCATAATGTGATTGCTTTAATAAGCTCTATAGGTTCTTCGGAGAGTTCTGTCTGAGTAACTAGTAAAAATAAATGAAAACTCAAATATGCTTTATTCACTAAAATTACATACTCAAAGCCAAATAGAACTGGAAATACGGCAAAGATTCAAAATCAGGAACAAAAGAGAAATGACACATAACAGAAACTAATTAAAAAAGTTAAGAAAGGGGCATAAAAACGAGTAGAGCTTTGTCAGATATTACATAAAGAAGAAACGATTAATAATGTTTTTTTTTGTAATTAAAGTTAACAAAGTGAAAACACTTCAAATGGATTTTGTTTTCACTAAAGCGAAAATTATGTTCTGGTCTTGAGAAGGCATGGGGGTTATCAGTCCTACTCATGTTAATTTTGATTTTCAGTCGATATGTAGACTGGAAAAGTTTCATAGGACTTTTCATTAAAATTAATTAAAAAAACCTTTTCCAAAAAATAAGTTTTTCAAAAAAATTAAAGAGCTCCATTAAACCAAAAATGAACAAAATTGAAGAACTTGCACCTTTCAAAATAAAAAAAAGTGTAATAGTGTGTAAATGTAAAAGTGTATTTAGGCTGCCATTTTTACAGAAGGTAATGACAATTTTATGATTTGTCAATTAGTGGTATCATTAAATTAACTTCCAGTAAAGGTTCGAAATTTTGCAATAACAATAAGTACAGCACCAAACCCCCTGAAGCCAACAGAATCCCTCCACCTGAGTCTATTCAAAGTATCAACTGAAGGAAAGCAGCGGACCCCACCAGTGCAAGTTTGAGACTTTTAACTCCTTCTCAATTCTGCACAAAGCTTTTTAACAATGAATTCAGTGTCAATGCCATGTTTCAGAATAGCTTTCCTAAGCCGATGTTTTGAATTACTTAGAACGGAAAATAAATGTCTGTTTTCATGTTGCATCTTCAGCGTTATGATGGCGACTAATGACCTTTTTTACTATTCAAGGGTAGACATACAGTAATTTCATTATCAAAAGTATCAGTGACTACACGTTACTTCTCGAGTGTGTTTTTATTAAGATGTATTAAAATATGCCCATAAGGTTTATTAGTAGCTTCATGGTACGCGGAGAGTATAAAATTTGGTTCACCAGGGTAAATTCGCTTGTTTAGAGTTATTAATTATAAAAACTTTCTGAAAAATAAATTTTTCAAAGAAAACTAAAGGACATTGTAAACTTAAGCTGAAAACCAATTTTATAAAAAATATTTCCTTTTGCACTTATTATTGAAAATAAACATTAAAATTATAGTAACATTTTGAACTGATGAGCTTTCAGCAATTAATATCATTATACATCAAATATTCAGTTTAATTTATTAGCTCTTTTTAAAGTTCTTCATTTCTGAATTATTGCATTTTTTTAAACCTTGATCTAAACTGTATTTGAATACGTATATTTGGATATTTTTAAACTTTATATTAATGGCTGGGAAAGACAATATAATTTGTTGCTCCAAGACTTGTCCCACAATCTGAGCATTAGTAACTAACATTTCCTGAGATATTTTTAGTGGCGGTCTACAATTAAATCCACTGAGAGAACTCAATGATGGTGATTTTGCAGACGATGTTGCCCTTATTACCCACGACCCAGAAGATATGCAACGCAACATTAATGAACTCGGTCGTATGGTAAATGCTGTTGGACTCTCCCTAAATGCTAACAAGACCAAATAAATGTCGAATGCAGTCATACCTGACTTAGCCGAAGGACTTTTGGTTAACAACGAGTAAATTCAGGAAGTGAGAGAGTTCAAGTATCTCGGCAGCAATCTTACGCAAGATGCCAATTCCGAAAGAGAAATACTGTGCCGAATAACATTGGCTGGGTCTGCTTTCAGCTACCTTAGAAATGTTTGGAGAAATAATAAATATTCCCAGAAGTTAAAGCTTAAAATTTATAATTGCAATGTGGTCTCTGTCCTTGTGTACGGCTGCGAAACTTGGAGCATCACTGCTCACCTAGAACGACGACTCCAGGCATTCGACAATAATTGCCTAAGGTCTATCGTAAATATACGTTGGACAGAAAGAATACGAAATAATAAAATCTATCGTATGACAAATCATACCCCCATCCTTGATCTTATTAGAAAGTGGCGATGGATGTATTGGGTGCTTATGGTGCTAATGGGGGATGGAAGGCTGACGCACGACGCATGGTGTTGGAAATCCCCCTGTCTTCGCAAATCAGGAAGACCAAAAACGACCCTTGGCAGGTTACTCGTGAAGGAGGTAAAGCTGGCGAGGTCCTCGTTTGTAATGTTAGACCCAGAGTTCAAACTCGGCCACAGTCCCCTACTACAGTGCCTGAAGTATTATTCTGCCAACGAAATTATGCTAAAGCGTCTCCATAATAAACCGAAGAAGAAGAACAAGAGAGAAGAAGAATTAGGAAGACTAATGTGTAGAATTTACTTTCTTACCATTTCTCCCAGAGCCCTTTCAAACTTCAGAGCCAAAACTAAAGTAGAATATGATCTCAAACATTTGATCAAAGCACCCTGAGCTTTCAGTACAGCCTAATAAAAGGAGTAAAATCCCTCTTACGTAGTTCAATTTTCTTTGATAAAAGGTTTAACAACAATCTTAGATATTATTAGAAACTAAAGTTCCAGTAATTATGGTTTAATTATGGCTCAGCAAAAGATCCGTTGTTTTGGAAGGATGCAAGCGCATATAACTTTGATGGCCTTTGCATGTTTTTAGGCTATAATACTGAAATTCTGTTATTATTTCTTCTTTACAGATTCGAAGACTTGTGTGTCTGGGCGGGTGTCTCTCACTCTCTTCGCCTATGTGTCTGGGCGGGTGTTTACTTATGTCAGTGCACGTCTTTGACGGTTTTTATGTCTGAATCTATATATTTGTAAGTTTGTTTGTCTCTTTCCCTGCCTTTGCTTGTGTTTCTGGCTGGGTGTTTGCTTATCTCAATGCCTGTCTTTTTTGGTTTTTATGTCTAAATCTATATATTTGTATGTGTTTTTATCACCCTCTCTCTCCTTGCCTATGTGTGTGGGTGGATGTTTGCTTCTTCCAGTGCCTGTCCTTGTCGGTTTGTATGTCTGAATCTATGTATTTGTATGCGTTTTTGACTCTCTAACTCTCTTTGTCTGTATGTCTGGGCTGGTGTTTGCTTATCTCAGTGCCTGTCTTTGTCTTATTCTTGGTCATTCATGACAGTTTTACACTTGGAAAATTATTTGACTCTGTTTTTATTCTGCGTACGTGTCAGACCGGTGGTTCCTGATTAGTTTTGGGCCATGCAACACCTAGGCATTTTTTAAATCCTGATGCCCCCTTGGGATTTTTAAATTTTGTTATCCAAATTTGACATGTACTCATGTATTCACCACGCGTGTGAATGCGAAGTAATTTAACAACGTAAAAACGTAACGTAATACGACGTAATTTAAAACGTTTTATGATTTTTTTTTAATTAAGGCTCTAAGGCAGTGATTCCCAAAGTGGTTCAGGTGAACCCCCAAGCATTCCACATGTCACTGCAACGCAATCATGTTTTTTTTTTTTTGCTCTTTAGACGCGTATGAATGCGAAGTAATTTAACAACGTAAAAACGTAACGTAATGCGACGTAATTTAAAACATTTTTATGATTTTTTTTCAATTAAGGCTCTAAGGTAGTGATTCCCAAAGTGGTTCAGGTGAAAGCCCAAGGGTCTACAGGAGATTCGACAGATATCTACGGTGGCGTGACAAAAAAGAAAGCTTAACTCTCAGTATAGTTCAAAGATATTTAAATATTCTTGCTACTAAAAAAACACAACAAATAAGCTTGTCGACCCCCTAAAATGCGAGGCTTCATGCCTGTTCAGACGAACTTATGCTGAAGTTGCATCAACATCTCTTAAAAAAATCTTTATTAGACCCAACAATTGTTTCTTGAAAATGTTAATAAGGGCCATACTCATCTTCTCCAGCAGTGTTCCTGGATTAAAATTGCTGTATGAATTTACCAAGTTTGAATATTTTTGCATTAAAGATCTATGTGAATAAAACATGCAAAAGTAGAAGTTTAAAAATCAGGAGCATTGAATAATTAGCAAACCTCAAAACAATAAGTGTGCCAAGACAGTGCTACAAATTATTTTTTTTCTATATCAAAATACTTGAAAACAGTAATATTTGACAATACTTAAAATGTTTGAAATACTTACTGCCCCCCCCCCCCAAAAAAGTTGATTATAATATTTCTACTTTAGTTTTTGAGTTTTATTCGATAACTACAATTTTCTCGAAGTAAAACAAGTATACTTAAAATTCCTAATTTTCCGTGCAATTAGTTTTTGTTTCTTGGCTCCGATAAGAGAAAAATTGCATTCCAACTTAACCTGATTTTAAAGAAGGATTTGTTTAATCACTCCTAGTTCTGGCTGTTGGTCGAAGTTGGCGGAGATTCCCCATTTCCTTTAAGATGGGCCAAATTAATTCACTGTATGTTTTGGGAAGAAATGTTGAGTTCTTCTATTGTTATTATTTTTTTTATAGTCTCACAGTTATAACTATAAAAAACTATTTAAATACTCTTATGAATTTCAAGGTTTCCAAGGTTTCTATTTAAATTTCGTGCAAGATCCATATGCTTCGCAGTTTCACGTCGGGGTGGAAAAGTAAAATCACGTCGGGGTAGTTCATCAAACTGAATAGATTATGTAATTAATTAATATAAAAGACATTAAGTATAGTCAATGTACTATACAAAATTAATGTATATTTAAACATATTCAAAATCAGTGTGAATCCAGAGTTATAAACTAGTCTTTAGTCAGGGATTCAATATTTTTTTAACTTGTAATGTAATTTTTAATTATTTCAATACCTAAAATAATTATGTCATCGAAAATACCCCACCGACCAACTGAGCGCCAGCTTTTCAACTCTACAAACATCAAAACTCAACTTATATGTAAATCAAAACCCATCAGCCCTAACGAATAATCGCAGATCATTTCTGGTCTTCGTTCTCGAGTGCGAACAAAAATCTCCTCCCACTTCTTCGTGCAGTTATGGATCAGTGTGTTTGCGTCTATCAATGAGAAATGGTTACTAAGTGCATTATTCGTAATAGCGGGTTTCCACTTGTTTCCGATTGTTTCGCGTCTGACTTGTCTACCTGTGAAAAGATCTGATGCCGCCTATGTTTCTACGTTCTCTGGAGCACTCGCACCCCGGTCCGGGTTTTTATAATGGGTGAGATAGGGAATAATCATACTGGATAATTATATAAACTGTGGTTAAAATCTTGTATTAAAAGGACACGACTCTCATTTTGTTTGTAAAATTTTAATGGAAAACTTCTTTATAAACATGTTTAGTTTCTTAGTTACTTGCAATTTATGGTTCTACAAAGCTTAAAATTCAGAATAACTGATACAATTTTCAATGGTTGAGTAAAAATATTTCAACGCAGCCATTGAACCATTGCAACACGTAAACTTGCAGCAAAAAAAGAGAGAATTTGACGGATCACGCAAAAACGGCCGTTTTCGCTTGAAACCACATCAGTGGGAACCCAGGGTATTAACTCGAAGTACAAAGCTTCACCGAAGTCTGATTGAACTGGCTGACTGACATTGCGTTAACTAGTTGTTGAGTTTGAAAGAAAGTCTTTAAAACAAATGGAAATGGCTCGATTTTTCTTGTTTTGAGCATTGGTGTCTGATTTGTAAGTGTCGATTCCTGGATATCATGAAAAGCCAAGAATAGGGATATGTTTTTGATTAGGTTGTTCCATACTTTACTATTTTTCAGGTTTTGGAGGGAGTTGTATATCCAAGAAATCAGTACAAGTGCCTTAGTAATCATCAGACTTTTCTAATTGAAATTGTTCTGATGAACAATTCTCAGTGAATAGCTCTTTTTTCATCGAGTCCAAAGTTGCAACAGAAGGTTCCGAGTTGCTTTTGCCCTTTTTCCTTACATATTGTCCCGCCGTCAAAACTGTTGTATACTATGGCTAGCAAAGCAACAATAAAATGGTTTTATGCATACTGCATAAAACCATGGAGTCTGGACGGTCCTCTGAATGATAGTAGCTGGTATCGTATTAAATCAGGAGTTAAGAAGGGTTAAGTTCTATCCCCATTTATCTTGATCATTTTAACGGGTTTCGTCCTAAAGAGCACAGCAAAGGTAACGGGAGAACACGGAATCAAATCGGAAATAAAGCTACAAAAAAAAAACAGAGATAGTAACTTGAAAAGAAAAAAGCAAAGGTATTCAACCGACAAGGCATATCGAGAAGTAATAATTGAGAGAGCAAAACAAAACAGCAAGATGTGTTATCACAATGATGAAGATTATAGACATGCGAAAATTGAGACAGTCAAACAAAAGATCAAGGAGCGTTATCACAATGATGAAGATTTCAGACTTGCAAAAGTTGAGACAGCCAAACAAAACATCAAGGAGCGTTATCACAATGATAAACTTTATAGAGAAGCAACAATTGAGCAGGTTAGACAAAAGATCAAGGAGCATTATCACAACGATGAAGATTCTGAAATGTCTTTGAAAAGTATGTCTTGGTGTTGATGTATCTAAAGATCTGTGAATTATTTTTTTGGGTGAAAAGCTAATCAGATCAAGTTGAAGAATGGGTTTCGGGGGGGCATTAAGAAAGTAACTTGCCCTGAAAGGGTCTTTAAAATGTATTTTTTTCTTCTGAGGTATCCGAAAAGCTGTAAAGTATAGAAAATAGCCTCCCAACTTTCCCAATTTGGTGTAGCCTAATATTACTCCTCAACATAGCCTGAAAGGTTTAAGTGAATTTCCTTAGCTATTCATGAGATAATGAAAGTACTTCTTTTTGACCAGCAGGATACATGTAGTGTCTTTTTATGCAATTCAATATACAAATATATATATATATATATATATATATATATATATATATATATATATATATATATATATATATATATATATATATATATATATATATATATATATATATATATATATATATATATATATATATATATATATATATATATATATATATATATATATATATATATATATATATATATCTAAATTTTCGAAGTTTACTAAGAATTTTGCTTATAAAAGGCTTTAATTAGACTCGGCCTCATCCGAATTTAAAGTATCCACTAGTGTCGAGTTCTGACTGAAGGGATCTACTTGTTTCCGTTTCTTGATAGCCCGAGTCAAACCGCTGGGGATCACCCATTCATGTACTCCACTTGACGACCTGAGAACAAGTTGTGTCGTTTTCATCAGATACGAGACACTCGAGACATTTAACCTATTCAGGTTTTTAGTTTTGATAACCGATAAAATCAAGAACTGTCTCTGTGCTCCAACAATTGAATGGGGCAAGCTGCAGAGAGTCAGAAAGAACTTGGGCAAGTATGAAAAAAGTTCGTTTCCAACAGCGTCTTTAAAGGGACAAAGCTAACTAACAAACGTAACAGCTATTATGAGAGTCAGGGAAAAATGTCTGAAAACAAATTAAGCAGGCATACCAGTCCTGATTTTAAGTAGTTTGCCTTTCAAAGCAAGTGTCAAGAAGAAGCCTAGAGAAAAGTAGAGATTTTTAGGCTCTAGGGTTGATGCGAAATCGAAAAATGAGAGCAATAGTAGCCATAATATCTAAAATAATCGAAATCAGATTTTGTAATGAATGGACCCTAATTTTTTACTGAATTCAAGGAAAATAACAAATGTTTTGTTTCCTACAAATCATGACATTTTACTGGATTTTGGGAAATTTACTAGATCCTTTAAATTTACTAGATTTTTTTTTATTTTACTAGATCTAGTAAAATCCTACATATGATGGCAACCCTGCTTCTAAATGTTCAGAAAACGGAAGATAGAGGAGTTGCAGAGCTGCAGGGCAAGCTGCAGAGAGTCAGAAAGAACTTGTGCAAGTATGGAAAAACTTCGTTTCCAACAGCGTCTTTAAAGGGACAAAGCTAACTAACAAACGTAACAGCTATTATGAGAGTCAGGGAAAAATGTCTGAAAACAAATTAAGCAGGCATGCCAGTCCTGATTTTAAGTAGTTTGCCTTTCAAAGCAAGTGTCAAGAAGAAGCCTAGAGAAAAGTAGAGATTTTTAGGCGCTAGGGTTGACGCGAAATCGAAAAATGAGAGCAATAGTAGCCATAATATCTAACATAATCGAAATCAGATTTTGTAATGAATGGACCCTAATTTTTTACTGAATTCATGGAAAATAACAAAAGTTTTGTTTCCTACAAATCATGACTTTTTACTAGATTTCGGGAAATTTACTAGATCCTTTAAATTTACTAGATTTTTTTTATTTTACTATATCTAGTAAAATCATACATATGATGGCAACCCTGCTTCTAAATGTTCAGAAAACGGAAGATGGAGGAGTTGTTAAACGATTTTCTAAAACTTCTGTGACTGCTATAATGTACTGTAGCTATTGCTACTACTGTAACTAGTGTAACTGCTGCAAGTTCCTTGAAGTTCATGTGACTGCTATGGCTACTTCTTATACAGCAGATATGCTGTGTCTTACGCCAGTACCTTCAACTCCGGTTCTTCGGTACATTTAGTAGAAAGGTGGTATAAAAAAAAACACATAAAGACAAAGAATTTACATAGCTAGGAACCCCAATTTTGGTCGTGTGGCACTCTTCCTCCCATCCCCTGCTCGTGGACAAATACTTTCTACTGTATCTTAATCTCAATTGAGATAAATATTCTTTTGAACCTGTTTTAAAGTTTATTTTTTTCATGTCAATGAGCAAAAGAATGTCCTTTTACGAGCTAATGCAAGAATAAGTGGGAGGAGCTGTTTGTTCACACCGAGAATGAAGAGCCAGAAATTATCCGCGGTAAACTTACTGCTATATCTTTATACTGCGACCTATAGTATTGGTTAATGGGAAGTATAAAGACGTTTAAGGAGGGATTTTTTTCTGGTGGGGGGGGGGGTTGGAGGAGGGGGTTACGGGGAGGATCCTTTCATGGAGGATGTTTCCTAGGGGGAAGGGACATTTCAATGAAGGGGGGGGGGGGGCGGATTTCCCAGCATTATTTAAAAAGCGATCAGAAATTAAATACAAAAACTATTTTTTTCAACTGAAAGTAAGGAGCAACATTAAAACTTAAAACAAACAGAAATTATTATGTTTATGAGGGGGGTCGCCCCCTAGTCATTACCTCGCCCTTTTCACTAAAGTTTTTTTTTAGTACTTTCAAAAGATCTATCTATTCTAATTAACCGGCCATTGTGATTCAGGGGTTTGTGTTTCGAACAAAATTGGAACTTTAGCGTAAAGAGCGAGGTAGAGACTAGTGGACGAACTCCCTAATGAAAGAAATGATAACATACGAGTACTAAAGTTGAGGGCAAAAGTTAATTTGTAAGAAACGTCAGAACAAAATTTCAAGAAAACCATTCAGCCAAAAAAAGTACAATTAATACGCACATTTCGTTTTAAGGATTCTTGTGCGGTGAGCAAAAATCAAAGCTGCATTAATTCAAAAAACGTTCAGAAATTAAATTAAAAAGAAACAAGTTTTTTAACTGAAAGTAAGGAGCGACGTCAAAACTTAAAACGAACAGAAATTATTCCGTATATGAAAGGGGCAGTCCCCTCCTCAATACCTCGCTTTTTAAGCTAAATTTATAATATTACAAAACAAATTATTTTTTAAAAAAAAAAAAAAATTTATAGTAATGTGCGAGGTATTGAGGAGGGGACAGCCCCTGTCATATACGGAATAACTTATGTTCGTTTTAAGTTTTAATGTCGCTCCTTTCTTTCAGTTAAAAAAACTTGTTTTTTTTTATTTATTTTCACTTGGATTTCTCTTATTCTAGATTTCATCCGAGAGTTTTGTATATTGATATTGACATACACCATGGAGATGGTGTCCAAGAAGCCTTTTATCTAACTGACAGGGTGATGACTGTCTCTTTTCATAAATACGGGAATTATTTTTTTCCTGGAACAGGTATTGTAGTATTTCAATATTATTTTGATTCAAAAAATATTTATATTTAAGCCACAGTTTTACCAGATATTGCTCCTCTTTAATGCCAATCTATGTAAATCACGTACATAAATCATAGTTTATTAGCTGAAATTGTAATTTGAGAAAAGAAAATTTTGAAAGTGGTTCAAATCTTCGTCTGTGTACAGGTCTGTGCGGGGGGACTAATCTATGTCTATAATCGCATGAAAATCAGGTGGAATCCATAAAAAATGTGGTTAAAAATAATAATATAGTGCGCTCTTCTGTAGGTTATTTGAGTGAACCCCGGACGCGGTAGCACTGGTTCTCATATTTGATCTCTTATTCATATTCTTCATTAAAATTAAAGAAGGGGTTTCTTGGCTGGCTTTGGGACAGCGGTAAGCCACTCCTCTCTGTCCCTAGCAGGGGCTGACTGTATCTATTACCGATAGTGGGCCCTTTTGGTGTCCTGCAACACCAGCAATTTAACCCGTTGCTGGGGGAAGATTTGTGACTGACGGGACGCATCCATACGCCGATGGGCCCTGCCCAGTGCACATTAGAGGGGTCATCCTCCTCCTCCTCCGTCTGAATTTAAGGTCCCCAGACGAGGGGGCTCCAGCTATGTTTCAAGACTCCCAGAGATTGGGAGTGCAGAAAGAGCGATCGTTTTCTGGAATTGTCAAGGTCTAAGAACGGCATATTCTTCTTTATGTGAGATTTTAAGTTCGCTAGATAAGAAACCGTGTATTGTAGGCCTTTGTGAGACATTTGTTTCTAGCAAGTCACTGCCATGGGATTTTTCTTTCCCAGGATATATTTGCGAGCGAAGAGAACGGACAACCATGGAGCGGGGCGGTCTAGGCCTTTTGATTAATGAAGGTACCCAATATTGGGTTAGGGATGACCTTTCCCTGTGGCTTGAAGGTAGGATCGAAACATTTTTCATTGAAATAAAAAATGAAGGGGAAAGGAACTTGATTTTGGGATTAATTTACAAAAATCCGTCATGTGATATTAGTTTTTTTCTTGATGAATTTGAACCATTGTTAGATAAAATTAATAATGAAAATATAAAGAAATTTATGATGGGAGATTTTAATATAGATTTACTAAAAAAAGCAAATAGCTTAGATTTTGTTAATATGATGGTGTCGCATGATAGTTTTCTTCTTGTGACTATTCCAACTCGGATTTTGCATCTCTCGGCATCTTTAATTGATAATTTTTTCTTTAATGGTGGATTGCTTGAAAGATCCCAAGCAGATGTGGTCGTGTCCGACGGCTCGGATCACCTTCTTTTAATAAGTAAAATAAAGCTAAATCAGTCAAAGGAAAATAAACGAAATGAAAGAACTTCGTTTTACCGTGAAATGAATAATAAAAACCTAAAGAGTTTTGCAAATATGATGGATGAAACAAATTTCCCGAGTGTAATAAAGGAAAAGTGTCCAAATACTGCATATGATCTATTCAGTGAGATAGTGACGAATGTAATGAATGAAACATGTCCCTTGCGAAGAATAAACCCTAATAGAAATTTGTCTAAGAAACCATGGATAACAAAAGCTGTTCTAGTTTCAATAAAGCAGAAAAACAAACATTACGTGAATTATTTAAAGGATCATTCAGATGATAGTTTTATAAAATTCAAGAGATTTCGGAATATTTTAAATTCAGTAAAACGGAATGCTCAGAAACTTTATTTCCAAAATGAATTTCATGAAAATCAAGGGGATACTCTGACCAGCCTGTCAGAGGCTGGTGTCATCCTGTTTGCAGATGACACTTTGCTCTTTCTGGCAGCGCCTTCACTTGATGTTTTATATAATAAAATTCATAATGCAGTCTCTAAATTTCTAACTTTTTCTCAGCAAAATATGTTAACCCTAAACTTTTCTAAAACTTTTTTCACGATATTTTCTAACTTTCGTCTAGTGCTGGAAATGATTATATCACGGTTCAAGAAAATGTGATAAAGAGAGTAGCAACAACGAAGTATTTGGGGTTTTTAACTGATGAAAACCTGTCGTGGAAAAACCATTCAAGTGCAATAGCTGAAAAATTAAGCAGAGGCCTTGGGGTGATGCGAAGAATTAAAAATCTAGTCCCAAAAAAGATCCTGAAAATGATTTATTTTTCTATATTTTACCCATATATTAGCTACGGATTCTCTATATGGGCAAGTAATTTTGTTACCAGTTTCAAAAGAGTACAAAAACTTCAGAATAGAGCTGTAAAATTATTATCTGAATTTGATGATTCTGATGAGGTTCCTGCTTATGAGCATTTTAAAAAGAATAAGTTAATGGATGTATCCCAAATTCGAGATTACCATGTCGCGATTTTCTCGCATAAATATTTGAATCAGCTGCTCACCCCTGCTTTTGAAAATATTTTTACTTTTAATAGAGACCTTCATGATCATAATACAAGAAAAGCTGATGACTTAACTCATGAGTTTAGGAGCACCACTCGGGCATCTTTTGTGATTCACCATTATGGTCCCCATGTTTGGAATATATTGACCGAGTGTGTGAAAAATGCGCATAGTCTTCCGGCTTTCAAGTCACGGTCAAAGAAGTTTCTTTTATCTATTGAGTGAATTCGGTGTTATGTTCACTCCGGGTTGTCATTCTATTTAAGGTATTTCCCCGATTTAGTTTGCTTTTTTTCTTTTTTCTTTTTTTTTCTATCTACTTCTTGTCTTTTCCTCTTTCTCTCTTTTTTCCTTTATTCCTTCATCAGATAATTTTCTTGTGTGTTGATTAGAAAGGTATGAATGTTATTTTGATTAGCTGAGAGTGATAACCTCGCTTGCCCTTTCAAGCTTATTGTCTTTCTTGGCAGGCGAAAGGCGAATAGTGTTTGTTTTCTTTTTTAATAAATGTATATCTCATCTCTCATATCTCATATCTCATAAAAAGAAAATTTAAAAATAGAATAAATATAACTATTAACAAATAGAGCCGACAATAGCAAAGAAAACACAAAAAAAAAAAACTAAAATGAAGAATTTGTGCACGAAAAAAGAAGAAAAAAACAAAAATAATCGTTTATAATTGTGTTTCGTTCAAACAAGCCTACTTACCTGTTCTGACCACATAGCTGCCTCACCTCCAAGAATTTTCCCCGGATCAGGTCTAATTCCAAATCCACGCATTAAATAATCAAGGTCATTGTCATACATCACTTGCCAAGACTTGTAGGGAGCGCACGAATTTAGGCCATCCCCTACCCAAGAGCCATAGCCACAGTCTAAATACCAAGCGTCCACATTCGAGAAAATAAGCCTGTAGCCAGTGTAATATAGCCTTGGTATTGTAAAGTCTCTAGAACATTAAAAAGGACACTAGCCCTTTCAATTTTCAATCAAAGGAGCCCTTTTTGAAGTTTCTACGAAAACGCTTTCTATAAAAGACCTTATATGCCCCCAGAGCATAACTTACAACCCATGCCCTGAGGGGTTTGTCACCTTCAAAGACATAATTTCCAGAACTTTCAACTACGTTGAAGAAAATACCTATCCCAAAATCTTAATTGGATGTGTTTGGGGAAACGGTGGGCGTGAGAGGAGGATTAGTTGCCCTCCAATCACTATCGACTATTAAAAAGGGCACTAACCATTTCAATAAATTTTATCATAACAGAGATATAAAGTGTAAAAGATACGCCGGTGTTGAAGGAGTTGGTCAAGTTTGTCTGTCTATAGACATAGGCACCGACAGTTGATGTGGGGGGTTGGATACAAAATATTTCACCAGAGAACGGTAATGCTCAAACACCGTGTAGTTTAAGCCCTTGCGTTATTCTTTTTTTGGGGAAGCTTGGTGATTTTCTCTTATCCAGCGCGGTGGCTGGCTTGCTTGTAAATACGCCTTTTTTACTTCTTTAATCAGGCTTGAAATTGATTAACTAGAACTTAGTAAAAATTGTAGAGTGGCAATATGGCTTCAGTTCTCTTCTTGTGTTTTTTGGTGGGAAGCCCAAAACTATTATGGCTTTGCTCGAGCGGTTGCAAGACCGAGCATTACGGCTGTCAACATCTGTCCATTGCCTTGCAAAGTTTACAAAGTAAACTGCTCAAGAGCGTTTAAAGCAGCAACTATTTCGGTTTTCTACGAATATGCGATCTCTCTGAGTGATTGACCCCTGCCAGAATTAGACCCCGGCGCCGCGCCGGCGAATCGACCGAACGCCGCCGACGCGAGGCCCGGTCGAACGCCGCCAAAGTGTCGTAACGCCGCCGGCGCGCCGCAGGCACAACGGCCGAGACGGCGGCGTTCGGGTGACTTTAAATTATTTTTACGTCAATTCTTTATTGCGTCAACCGCAAAGTCGGAGCTTTTCCTTCTCGTGTGGTTTAGTATTTCGATTTTCCTGATTAGAAATCAAGCAGAGCTTGCACTATCCCTGAATTTTCGGGTATTTCACCAAAAATCTATGCGTCACCCCCCAAAAAAATTTGATTCCCCGAATCCCCGAAAATCACGCAATCAAGGTGCCAACCCTAGTGATTTATCACCAGTGACTTATCACCAGTGACTTTCCCTGCCAAACATTACTTTGTATACCATAATTCTTCACTGCTCTCTTGTTCATTAATTTTCGTCTCTTTTGTTAGCCAAGGCCCAGGGTATTTTTTTACAGCTGAAAGAAAAGATCAAGTGTGCAAATCAAGACTAGAATATTGGAAGTAACATTGATGACAGTTGTCAAGTATGGTTCTGAAACTTGTGCGCTTATGAAGACAGAGGAGTATTTGTTTTGCCAGAGGAATTATCTATGGATTATTTTGGGTACCCATTTAACTGAACGTATATCAAACAGCATGTAAAATATGGTTCTATCCCATTCACAAGGGTATAATGGGAGAACAATTGAGATGGCAAGGACATGTTATGCATATGAGGATGATAAGATCGCCAAAGATGGTTCTTTTCTGCCGTCCCTCTGGGGCCAAAAAGCAGGTCATCCCTGAATGAAATGAGAAGAGTTCGTAAGGAAAGATTTAAAGAAAACAGGAACTTCTTGGGAGGGGGTTAACATTGATGCTTTGAATAGATTGGAATGGAGAAGGAGTGCAGCTGGTATTGGGCTCAGGCAGACAATACTGCAATGCGTTTTAATAGTAGTAGTAGTAAAATGGGTTAAATAAGACCCCCTTTCTGTTTATCAACAGGTGGGATACTGGCTATGGTAGGTGAAAAGACACAGTTGTAAAGTTATTCATGAACAAGCTGTAAGTGAGAATCATTTAAACCTGAGTTAGTCCTGAGCATTATAGATTATGAGGAGGCATTTGATCCAGCTGATAGAAAATGTTTTATGAGGGTCCTATCATTGTATGGCATTTACGTTATTAATTACTAATTAACGCTGTCACTTCGAAGGGCAACCAAAAGAAGCTTTTTGGTAAATGCTGCCGAATTACACAAAAAAACAAAAAACTTTTGACAGAACTTGTTTGCAAATGTTTCAATAATATGGATACAGTAAATTTAAATATTGATTCAATGTATAACATCCTTCTAAAAAGTGAACCAGTTGCAAACGAGGGTAATAAGATTTTAGTGCATACAGGTTAAAAATCCTTCCACTGAGGTATTTGTAAGGAAACCTTTCTTCAGTCATGAAATTTGATTAGGTATAAACAAGTGCCCAAAAGTGAAAATGCTTTTAGTATAATATCAAAAACCTTTTGATATTGCTAGGGGATCACCTAATTCAGTTCTTAGTGTTAACCGACAGAGTTCAAAATAGGAAGTGTTTACGGGGATATACTGAAAATGCTTTATATCGTAGTGATGAATATGTTCTTCTGCTGATGAAAGAGTACATTTAACCCAGTTAAAGTAGTAACCCGGTCACCTAGTATTGTAATTTAATAGATAGGCTTATATATAGATAGATAGATGGATAGATTATGGCAAATATTTTTCATAGTTAAGGGGGGGGGGATACGATGAGAGCGGGCACACTGAGAGTCATAACTATAACGTCCTCATAAAAATAAGGCCCCACTTGACGGATATATATCTAATATGACATGGAGAGAGCCTGATCATTTGAATATATATTTGTGGCGTTACCTATTTAGGTTAGGTTACCTTAGGTTAGGTTAAGCGGCGCTGCCGCTTAACCTAACCTAAGGTAACCTAACCTAATCTAACCTAACCTCCCAACTTTTACTGGCTTTATGTATAAATTTCATAGTGTCGCGCCATCCCCAAATTTTACTGGCTTTATATATAAATTTCATAGTGGCGTGTGCCACTTAAGCTGCCGCTTAACCTAACCTAAGGTAACCTAACCTAACCCCCCCCCAAACTTTTACTGGCTTTATGTATAAATTTCATAGTGTTGCGCCACCCCAACTTTTACTGTCTTTATGTATAAATTTCATAGTGGCGTGTTCCACTTAAGCTGCCGCTTAACCTAGCCTAAGGAAACCTAATCTAATCTAACCTAACCTCCGAACTTTTACTGGCTTTATGTATAAATTTCATAGTGTCGCGCCACCCCAACTTTTACTGGCTTTATTTATAAATTCTATAGTGACGTGTGCCACTTAAGCTGCCGCTTAACCTAACCTAAGGTAACCTAACCTAATCTAACCGAACCTCCCCTCCGAACTTTTACTGGCTTTATGTATAAATTTTATAGTGTCGCGCCATCCCCAAATTTTACTGGCTTTATGTATAAATTCCATAGTGGCGTGTGCCACTTAAGCTGCCGCTTAACCTAACCTAAGGTAACCTAATCTAACATAACCTAACCTCACCTCCCAACTTTTACTGGCTTTATGTATAAATTTCATAGTGTCGCGCCATCCCCAAATTTTACTGGCTTTATGTATAAATTTCATAGTGGCGTGTGCCACTTAAGCTGCCGCTCAACCTAACCTAAAGTAACCTAATCTAACCTAACCTAACCCCCCCCCCCTAACTTTTACTGGCTGTATGTATAACCCATAGAAACCCCCTAGACCCCCCATCCCCCCATACCCCTAAAAAAATGTCTGTATACTTGTTTCCTAATAACCAATACTTTATATAAATAATGAGCAAATTTTATAGTTTCCATTTCTTTACCCCAGGGGTTGTAGAAACAATTGCATACACTGGAATTAGTTAGCAACTTGATTGTTTGAGGTTCGTCTCTTACTATTTCAAAGAAGAAAAAGCCGTAGGCTTTTTCCTGTTTGTAATCAGTTTATTATCCGGGTTGCAGTGGTAGCTAGAAACTTACATAAAGGAGTGATATAGTTCATCATAAATGAAAAGTAAAGAACGATCTCTCGCCCATAGTAACCGATATATGGGGGTTTTTACATTAAAGGACGAACTATAGCCCATAGTAACTGGAATCCGGGTTGTGACGGAACTAGCATCCTAGTAAGAGACGATCACGCCCCATAGTAAAAAGGAAATTGTTACACTAAAAGACAATCTTTGTAATAAAAACCATTGCATGCACTGGACTTAGTTATCCGGGTTGCAGCGGTAGCTAGCAACCTAGTAAGAGACGATCACGTCCAATGTTAAGAAATATAAAAACCCATAGTTCCTAACAAAGGAGACAGATCATTACATGAAAGAACGAACCTTAGCCCATAGTAGCAGAAATAAGAACATCTAGGTTGCAGCGGTAGCTAGCAACTTATTAATTACATAATCCGGGTTTAAGTGGTAGCTAGCAACCTAGTAAGAAACGTTACATAAAGGATCGATCCTGTTCATTACAAATCCGGGTTGCAGCGGCAGCTAGCAACCTAGTAAGAGACGTCTACCTCTTTCTTGTTTTTTCATCCATTTTTGTTTTACATCCATTTATGGTATTTTCTTCTATTCATAATATTTTCTTGTATATTTTAGCTGTTCAGTCTAGGTTTTCTTCTTTTTTTTTAACCTTAAAGGCCTTGGAACGTGAAACCAAAATCTTGGGACTTTTATTTGTATATATCTTTTTCACTGTATTTACTAAAAACTTAACCTGTTCATTTTGTTTCTGTTTCATTTATCTGTAAACAGATTGGCAACATACTCTTTGAAATTGTTTACTTCGGTGACATAAAAAACAAGCATAAGTACACAGGCTAATATTTTCGAGACAAGAGCATCACATACCCGGTATAATAAACCTTTCACAATTTTAATTTTTAAATGATAGTGGCAATATATAACAAGATGTAGAAAAGAAAAATGAAATCACATTGGAAAAATATAGAGGGATACAAGTAATGTCAGACTGGAATAAAGACTGGAAATTCACAAAGCTCAAAATTAAAAAAAGAATTACTAAATATTAGTTTTCTATTTCTTTGTATGTTTTTTGTTTGTTTTTGTGATGCCTTACTATTATATTTACCATTTGTGAACTTTGTTATACTGGTCTGATTCCACTTATGTGCCATATGATTTAAACGGGTGTGATTGATTAGTATGCAACATACCTTGAAAAGATAAATTTATAATTTATAAAACTTGTTTCAGATTTTTTTTTCTTCTTCTCTGGGATTTGAATAAACCGAATGTTTCATAAAAAAATAAAATAATTTTTGCTTGATTTGTTATTAGCCTTTTAATTTATCTTTATTCCTGATTCTATTTTTTTTTGCCTTTCATCTGGTTTTCAGGTCAAGCTTAGTAAAATCTGAGTCAAGCCCAATTAAAATGGTTAGTTAAGATTAGTACAAGCTTAACAAAGCCTGGTTTGGGTTTGTTATTTGCTGCACCAGCCGCATATACTTTATCTTTGTGCATATCAATTGTGTGCTTCCTTTTAAGATATTATATAAATGTCATGGCAAAGACTCCCTTAGCCTTTAGAGACGTTCTTCAGAAGTTGCACCTAAAACCCTAAAGTGTTAGAAATTACATTTGCTTCATTAAGGATTATTGTAAACATTTGTCACCCGATTTCTGACAAAAAAAAAGAACGAATAACTTCACTCTTCCAAGAACTGTTTCGCATTAATACATATTTATAAGCATGACATTTAGTTTTATTCCATGTACTGCTTATTTAGTGCAAAAGAGTTTACTAAACAAGCAGAATTGGTTCCATATTCTCTAAAAAATTTTGTAATGTTGATATTCGGCTAATAAGTTTGTCGTCCACTGCTTAAAAACTTTGAATATAACTTTGAACTTAGAAGCTTAATTTTTTTCATAATGCCCTTTGCCTATATCTGTTTTGTCACCTTTGAAACAGATGAAATGGGCGACTTTGATATTGATTTTTTTTTCTCTCTCTTTTGGATTCCTAAAAAGCCTTCTTGTATTAAAAACTTGTTTTAATAACAATTTAAAAAAAATGCATTTTAAAGTTTTTTTGGCTTCTTTAGAGAATATATGTCATGTGGGCTAAGGCTGAACTGCTGCTTTTTTATTGCTTTTGGAAATTCTGTTTTTCAGAGTTTCGGTTACTATTGAGCCGGGTCGCACCTTACTTATAGTTCGTTACCACGAACTGTTTGATGAGTCTTTTACTTTTGGGGCATCCATCTCTGCTCGAGTCGCAATATTCTTTTTTAAAGAGTGTGTTATAAGCAATTGTCAAAGTTGGTAGAAGACAGAGAGCAAAGTGTATCAATCATGCTTTGTCCATGTTCCATCTTGTCATATTGAATCGTGGCACCCGGAACGAAAAAAAATAGACCAGGGCACTTCGTATCGAAGGTGTTGTCGTAGGAACTTCGAAAAGGGCTCATTTGAGTGAAAATAGAAAGGGCTGGTGTCCCTTTTAGTAGTCGAAAGTGATTGGAGGGCAACTAATCCCCCTACTACGCCCCCCCTCCCAATTGCTCTTTTGTTTAAAACTAAAGGTTGCCTTAAGATTAAATCAAAATGCACTTTGTTAATACTAATTCTCAAAATAGTATCTCAGCAGTATCCAAAGATCGACTGAGGGTTTTATGTTTAAACTTTCGGGGCTACTTCTGCTCTTAAAATTTAACCAAGTCAAAATAGAGTAAGTGTATCCAACCTATCAAAGAAAGTAAGCAGATTTTTTGCTAATGGTATCAAGTTACCCATTCCAGGCCAACTAGAGGAGGTATGAAACGAAATTAAACACTACTATTTGTGTCCAGATTTTTAAAAGGGTGTATGTAAATTTCGTTTTAATTATTTACGTACGGTGAGCCAAAATAAAGGCTGCATTAATTCAAAAACGTTTAGAAATAAAAAAACTAGCTTGTTTTAACTGAAAGTAAGGAGCGACATTAAAACTTAAAACGAACAGAAATTATTCCCTATATGAAAGGAACTGTCCCCTCCTCAACGCCTCGCTCTTTACGCTAAAGTTTGACTCTTTCTCACGACTCTATTTTTCAAAACAAAAAAAAAATTTAGCGTAAAGAGCGCGGCGTTGAGGAGGGGATATCCCCTTTCATATATGTAATAATTTCTGTTCGGTTTAAGTTTTGATGTCGCTCCTTACTTTCAGTTGAAAAAACATGTTTTTTATTTATTTAATTATTATATTGATCCATTTAAGATTAAGTTACCAAAGTGCATTAAGATGTTGTGTATATTTAAAGTAATATTATAAATACTTTTATTATTTTTACTATTATACTTAAAGTATAAACATGTGAAAATGGCGTTTAATTTAAATCAGAAAGATTTGCAATAAACAGTAGGCTACATAGTTTAGAATTTCTTTTTTTCATTGTAGAACTAATGAGTAAGAGTCAAATCATTGGACAAATAATTCTGAAGATTTTCAAAATGATAAATGACGATGATTGAGTCCAGAATGTCGACTTGGAGTCCGCTAGAAATATAACTTTATATTCAATAGTAAAAGTGAAGTTGACACTCTAGATCAATCTTTTGCAGAAAAAAAAATATATTAATTGTTATAAGCAATTAAGCGGGCTTTAGGAGAAGTAATTATACATGATCGATACAAATTTTCATTTATGTAGATGATGTTTTAGTTGATACTAACAACAAGCACATGTTTATACCTAATTACTGGGATTGTCGCTTGTTTGACAGGACTTTCGACGAAGTTTTTTTCGCGAGGTGGAGGGGGGAGGGGGTATGACGGCTTTTAAACGAATAAGTTTCCATCTCCGTGTTTGCTGGCACAGATAATGTTAGTGCACACTTAAAAAGACTTGCTTCATTTGATTTGATTCACTTAAAAACCTTACACAGCACGGTTATTTGTAACTTTTGTATTATATGAAGTTTTATTAAGGATAACAATTTTATTTCCTTTATCAGCCCTGGTGATAATGATGTGTGGGTCTTTCTTTTAAATTTTTGAGAGTTTGTGTTTCGTGATTTTTTGACCTTGAGGAATATGGAATGAAATCAAGAATATTCTTAACCACCTGTCCTCGAAGTAAATCTGGATTTTCCACAGCACCACGTGAACCAAATATACCCGCCTCCACATTGGAGACTATTTCTGCGAAATTCAATTTTGTTTGATTCACATTAGGGAATGAAACGACTGTCCTCAGTCCCTGGGGAAAGGGCTGTAAATTACGCAAACTGTTCATTGTTTGAATATAGCAATTTTTATTGGGAAATATACAGATTTTTTTTAGGGGGGGGGGCGGGTTAGTGAGGGAGCTGGAAATGTCTACGTGGAGAATTTTACGTGAGGAGGAAAGTTTCAGGGCAGAATTTTCCGGGGAATCCTACACGTAGTGGGGGGAGGAGATGGGGATTTCCTCGCATGCTTTGAAAATGGTCAGAAATTAAATGAAAAAAAAATTCTAGTTGAAAATAAGGAGCACCATTAAAACTGACTTTTAAAACTGACAAAGTAACTGACTTTTACAAAAGTAGGATTTATTAGAGTTGCGTAGAGTTGTAAAGGAAGAGTCAAACTTTAGCGTAAAAATCGAGGCGTTGAAGAGGGGACAGCCCTTTTCATATACGGAATAATTTCTGTCCGTTTTAAGTTTTAATGTCGCTCCTTGCTTTCAGTTAAAAAAAAAATTAGTTAATTTTTGAACGTTTTTGAATTAATGCAAATTTTTATTTTGGCTCACCGTACATGAATAGTTAAAAAGAAATTTGTATTTTAATTTTCCTTTTTTTTGAGTAAATTGCTTTCTCGAACGTTGTTTAATTTTATTTACGAACGTTTTTATTAGTAATAAATGTACGTAACTTACGAATAAACTTACATAACGAACTTATATATTCATGTATTTTTAATCCGTATATTAGGGGGTTCGCCCCCTAGTCAATACCTTGCTCTTTAAGCGAAAGTTCTAATTTTGTTCCAATTCCTTAAAAATGACCCCTTCATCACAAAGGCCGTTAATTAGAATAAATAACTCTTATTAAAGTACTAAAAAATGTTTGGCTTAAAGAGCGAGGTTTTGACTAGGGGGCGAACCCAATCATATACGTAATAATTTCTGTTCGTTTCAAGTTTTGATGCTGCTCCTTACTTTCAGTTGAAAGACTTGTTTTTTTTTATATTTAAATTATGATTGTATTTTTAAATAATACTGGAAAAGCCGGTGCCCCCTTCATAGCAATGTCCCTTCACCCATGAAAACTTCCTCCTTGAAAAGAGCATGCCACATAGCCCCCCTTCCCCCCCACAACCAGAAAAAATCCCCCCTGAAAACGTCTGTATGCTTCCCAGTGACCCATGCTATATGTAAGAATTGGGTAAAGTTCATAACTTTCAGCCCTCCCCCCGGCGACTTTGGGGGATTAAATTATCCTAAAAGAAATAGTTATTATATTTTCGACTATGCTGAACAAAATGGTTATCTCAAAATTTTCATCGGGTGACTTTGGAGAAAAAATGAGCGTGGGAGAGGGCCTAGTTGCCCTCCATTTTTTGGTCACTTAAAAAGGGCATTAAAACTTTTAATTTCCGTTCAAATGAGCCTTTTCACGATATTCTAGGACCACTGGATCGATACGATCACCCCTGGGAAAAAAAACAAAAAACAAATGAATACGCATCCGTGATCTTTCTTCTGGCAAAAAATACAAAATTCCACATTTTTTGCAGATAGGAGCTTGAAACCTCTACAGTAGGGTTCTCTGATACGCTGAATCTGATGGTGTGATTTTTATTAAGGTTCTATAGCTTTTAGGGGTTGTTTCCCTCTTTTTCGAAAAGTAGGCAAATTTTCTCAGGTGCGTAACTTTGATGGTTAGGACTAAACTTGATTAAATTTATATATTTGAAATCAGTATCAAAATTTGATTATTTTGATGTATCTATTGGGATCAAAAATCCGTTCTTTACAGTTCCGATTACTATTGAGCCGGGTCACTCCTCACTGACAGTTCGTTACCACGAACTGTTTGATTAAGTTTTACTATATTGGGTACTGGCTTATACCAATATGAAAATCTTGATTGCAAAAGCTCCTTTTGATCAGGATCAAGAGAAAAAATACACTTCTATGGCCAGGAAATTCCTATGTGATTTCGGTGTTGTCACTTAGTAAGGTTGCACCCATTTTTCCTTGGTATTTTCTGTGAATTTCTATATACTTCATTAAAAATTAACTAAAGAAAACTGATCCTAGAAACAGCATAAACTTGACTTGACCGTACTAAACTCTAAGGGTGTAAGTCACCTTTTGTTTTACATTGCAGTCCATTTGTAACTCCCTCCCCTAAATCCCTCCCGCCCATTCCAATAATTTGCCAATGTATTATAGATTTTAATTCGCCTACACTCTCAATATTGGGCACGCCAAGAGAATGGAACCTATTCGACTACCCAAGATCTTGCTCGAAGGGACTGTTGAAGGGCGTCGACCACGGGGAAGTCCTTGTAAGACGTGGATTGACAACTTTGATAGGCAACATATCACCGAACTATCCAGAACTGTACCTGACCGAACAGGAAATGGAGCACTGGTCCGTGAACTTTCGAAAGGAGCGGCCCCATAAAGTCCCATGAGGATGGATGCGACTTAGGTATTATATATTTATATATGATTATTTGATAATGTTATTTCCCAGATCTGGTAGACATTTAGAAATATCAAAATTAGTTGAACTGACCCTTTTTTGACAAAATCCAAGGTTGTTTTTTTTATAAGACCATTGAAACATCAAAAACTATCCAACTCTGTTCAAAGCACCCTTTCCAAAGACTATTTATTTGAACAAATGCTTCTTACGGTTAAACAACACAAAAAGTAATTCATTTCCAGGTTATAAGGTATGAAAGAAATGGGCATTGCGCGAATTATAGATTAAATAAAACATATTGGTAAAAATGAGCAAAAAGCCACCAAAATTAACTACCCTCACCCCCAAACATTTTGACTAGTGCTGCCCTCTGTAGAACTGTGGTGACACCGACATAGTTTCTGGTGCAATCATGATTTCCGTACTTTCCTTAGTCTCCCAATCAGATGGCAATGTTTTTTGCCCATAACTACATAACTCGAGCCAAAGGAGTGACTTGGGCCAATTGTAGCCGAAACTCTAAAAAAAGAGACTTTCCATAGCAATTAAAATAAATAAAAAACTGGCTTTTTTGCTGATTCCAAATATATAACGTTCACTTAGTTTAGTGTCACCCATCAGAAGGAACGAAATTTTCGTGATTTTTGATAAAGGGGGGAAACACCACTTAAAATTTAAGTGATATTAATTAGAACCACACCATTAGATTTTCCTTATCAGAGAACCCTACTGTAAAGGTTTCAAGCTCCTATCTACAAAAATGTGATTCTATATGATCGGAAGAAGGCTAATGCGAACGGAAATTAAAAGTTCTAGTTTCCTTTTTAAGTGAACGAAAAAATTTGGTACGGGAAAATGGCGTTTTCTGCCATTTTTTAGCACCGAACTAAAATTTTACCCAAGAGGACCAAGATGCTATCGATTGAGAATTCTGAGATAGCCAATTGGTTTCAAAGTATTATGAAGCTGCATATTGAGTTTCCCAGTTTCAGAGGAAGTAATGCCACACGATTGTGCATTCATTCTTGAAAAGTCAGTAGCATACCTCATACCTTGGACAGAGGCCCCTAACTGTAATTAACTGGTTCTTCCTCCTAAAGGGGTTTAAATGAATTTCAGTACAATTTTTTTTTATTAAATTATCATCAAGCACGTGCTCTTTGGGTCTCCTATTTCTAAAGGAAAACTGCCTTAAACTTTTTAAAAACATAGATAATCGAAAGCCGCGCTTTTTCTACTGTTTTCAAATAGAAAACAGTCAAATTTTAGATTTCCAGTTATTTAGTTCGTTTAGGGATTTTTTCTCGAGATTTTAGTGATTTTATGTTTGACCTTGTGGATCATTCAAAACCCAAATTTCAATAGCTGGACTTTGAATTTTAATAATTTAGATATTAACTACTTTAAACAAAATGGCTATCTCAAAATTTTGATTGGATGTGTCTGGGAAAATGGTCATTCTCCAATCACTTTCAACTATTAAAAAAAGCACTAGCCCTTTCATTTTCCAAATGAGCCCTTTTGAAGTTTCTATGACAACGCTTTCAATAAAAACCTTATATGCCCCCAGGGGATAACTTACAACCCTCGCCCTAAGGGCTGGGGGAGAGGTTTCATCCTCACAGACCTAATTTCCAGAATTTTCTACTACGTTGAACAAAATGGTTATCTGAAAATTTTGATTGGATGTGTTTGGGGGACCAGGTATTGAAAAATGACAAACTGCGGCAACGCAACATCATCATTTTAATGTCTGCAAGGCTATGAATCTCATGTATTAGAAATATAAAAATTAAGATCCTACATCGTAAGCAAAGGATGGCCAAGCAGCCACAAGCTCTGCAGTACGGATCTTTTGCCATACTGGACTGTCCAGAAGGAGCTTACCTTTCAAAATGGCATTATATTCAAGGGCGAGAGAATAGTAATCCCTGAGAGATTTAGGTCCGACACACTGAAACAACTGCATGCGTCTCACCTAGGTATTGAAAAAACCAAGCAACAAGCAAGAATGCTTGTCTATTGGCCAGGTCTGAATGCAGACATTGAAAGAATGATCCAAACATGTTCTGCATGTCAGAAGTTCAGTCAGAACAATCAGAAAGAAACCCTTATCCCAACTAAGATACCGCAATTGCAATGGCAGTATATCGCATCAGATCTATGCAACTGGAAGGGCACAACTTACCTGGTTTTGGTTGATTATCATAGTAGGCTTTTTGAGGTGGACAGACTCAAAGATAGGACCTCAGGTGAAGTCACCGCAAAGCTCAAATCACACTTTGCAAGACATGGTATCCCCTATTCATTGATGACAGACAATGAAAGCCAGTTCACCTCCTCTGAGTTTCAAAAATTATCATCTGACTGGGGGGGGGGGTAACTACCTTCTGATCACTTTGACTCTTTAAAAGAGAACTAAACTTCTGATAACCTTTCCAATGAGACCCCTCTGAAGTATGATGGAGGGGCTAGTTGCCCTCCATCACTTTTGATTCTAAAAAGAAAACTATGACTTCCAATTTTCAACCAAATGAAACTCCTCTAAAGTCTATACAGCTATCAGTTCCACAAAAACCTTAAATTCCCCCAGGGCATAACTTAAAGCCCTTTGCCCAAGGCTTTGGTGGTTTGTTTCAACCCCAATTTGCAAAAGAAGGTAGTTCCAACTGAAGAATTCAAACGATACCGCAGAGAAGCACACACACGTTAAAAAACCGATTGTGAAAGAGATTAGAAGTGGAGGTTGTGTTTACCACTCAACTGCTATTCTGAAAGGTAGTCGGTTAGAACCTGTTGCTTTAAAAGCATATGAAGAAAACATTGGCGCGGAAATTACGAAAGGTGAGGATATTGTTCTTTTCTTTCAATCGACACACCAGTTTCTTGGAAAGTAAGGAGCGACATTAAAACTTAAAACGAACAGAAATTGTTCCGTATATGAAAGGGGCTGTCCCCTCCTCAACGCCTCGCTCTTTACGCTAAAGTTTGACTCTGTGTCACAACTTTATTTTTTAAAACAATGAAAAACTTTAGCGTAAAGAGCGAAGCATTGAGGAGGGACAGCCCCTTTCATATACGGAATAATTTCTGTTCGTTTGCTGGAAATAAAATAAAAGTCCAAAACAGGGATAAAATCCGTTTTAATAGACAGTGTATAATAAATTTCACAAAAAATACCAGATATTTCGGTCACATATACAATCATTGTATATATAGCTATTCATTCTTACAGAAACGAAACAGTGTGAATGTTTTCATGAATTTCGCTGGTTAAAAGCAATCTTATTCGAAAACTTACAAAAGAAGTTAAGTAGAATCAAGAGTAACTTATGAAACAATTACTTCATATTAACGATCCAGTTCCAAAAATTCAAAGAACTGGTGTTCCAAGATTTGCCAACTGTTTTTGCCAAGATTTACCCAATTAAATATTAGATGACAACAAAGTTTGTATAGAAATATAAATTTCTCTGTTTTCACTTTATTGTGGTATATCTGGCGATATATTTTAGTAGAGTGAGTCAATCGGGTTCTTAAAACGCCCTCAAACTGTTCTCATATTGTGTTTAGGTTCGCTATATGGATAAATATTCGGATACTGAAACCTAAAATAATCCATCGATTCTGTATACGTGAAGCCCATAACAGAGATCGCACTTTTGCCTCCACAGGATTTTTACTTAGGAGTTCCACAAGTCAATGTCTTTGATTAGTAGCGCGATGAATTTGGCCCATTAAGGGTCTCATCTGCAACCATATCTCCGGAAACTACCGATCGTCTTGAGGCCAAACTTAATGATTTTGAGTCAAGTTTTGATCTCCTCCACGATTTTTTCATGAATCAGGCACTAGTCCTGATCTGATTACCTCTGTTTTTTGTTTTTTTTTTGCTCCCCCCCCCCCCCCCTAGGTTTTGAAAATAGTTTGTTTTGTTTTTTTTCATTTCAAAACGAAAACAAAAATTCCCCATCGCCTAGAACTTGAAAAATACATTTATTTATTTCCTTTATAAACAATTGAAGAAATTTCTCAACCTTGCTCCTCACGCAAGTTGATCGGTTCAACCTATTTTGCACCCCCCCCCCCCCTAAAACAAATCCTGGATCCGCCCTTGATTCGGGGCTGTAAGAGGGAGGCTTTTGGCTAGCTTCCTCGAAACCTCGAGCTTATTATGATTGCTATCATAATTTTATGTACTTGTCATTTAATTTGCGTGGTTTCTGCGGTTTTACAAGTTTGTCTCCCTCCCCCAACAGCATAAATCCTTTCCCTCTCGCCTGGGTCCAAGCTAATTATTTTAGAGGATGCATACAATCGGTACCAAGGCAAAAAATGAATATTATAACCTACAGAAAATCTAAGGAACAATTGACCTCAGCCATTGTATGTTCTAAGCCGTACCCAGGATTTTTTTTTCGGAGGGGTTTTACTCCCAAAAAATTTTCGGGGCGGGGGGGAGTGCACAAAAAAAACATATAAAAACGCATACAAAGTTTGTTTATATCCATTTTTGTTATGTTTTACGAGTCAGACAAACATTTCGTGGGGGGTTCAAACTCCCCCTCTGGGTACAACCTTGTGTGTGCTTAATCTTATTGGGTTTTGTATAGCCCCTAGATGTTCGACGCAGCTTCAGACCACGTGAGGCCCCCCCTCCAAAGTAAAGCAAATACCCCACCAGTGGTTTCAATTGGGGAGGCCTCTTCCCCCCCATTTTTTCAAAATGAAAAAAACGACAAGTTCCCCCCCCTTAGATTTAATAAAATGTTGAATTCCCACCTAAATGCTCCGGATTTTATCTACTGTTCTCTCTTACCTGCATTAAATTTTCTGCATGGCCAACTACTTTAGAACTCCCAAAAAGATTTTAAAGCCTTTTTCTGTAGTCAAATCTCAGCCATCGTCTACTCACTTTTAAACGCATTGAATGATGCGTTTTTTCTTTAAATTTTAACTTATAACAATTTATCCTAGGGTATATTTCAGGGCTAAAATTATGATTCATGACATAATTAATTATAAATGAAAATACTTACCAATAAAAATGATTATTTGTTATTGTTTTTTTCCTATAAAAACAGCAGGAGTGCTATCATGGACAATACCGAACCTATAATTAAACTACGTGTCATAAAAGCAGTGTTTCCATTCGGCATAGTCCAGAAAGAAGTAGGCGAGCCCAAAATATAAGTAGATTGGAAGTAGAAACGGTTTCAAATATAAGTAGTTTATGCATAAATTATTTGAAAAATTTGGATAAGAAATTAGACTTTTCGAGGCTAACATAAGGCTTTAGTAGTAACCAAGGTACTATTTTTGGACCTTGTATACACCATTTCAAAGAGATTCAGAGCTCCCTCACATTCCGGGCCAACCAGATATTTTTCTAGGCCAACCGGACATGTCTTTCACTTTGATGAAGGACAGGTTTTTTTGACATAATTTACGTGGACTAGATTTCTGTTTCATGATATACCTGAGCAAAGTCCCAGGCTCGAAAGAGCTCTAATAATAGTATAAATGCAGGCAGAAATGTCTTATTAAGAGCTACTGACAAAGTTTAAAAGAGCCGCCCAATCCACAAAACCCTTTTCCCCCCGCAAGCCACAACAAAACGACTCCCGCGCAGGGTTGCAGTGCCTGTTGAGAAACTTCAGCCGGTACGCTGTGCCCATCAGTGGTTAGCGAAAAGTTTTATACCTAATTTCGTAAATATGTACAACAAAAACTTCTAAATTTTGACCCATCATATTTTTTATGTATTTTCATTAATTTTATTGTTTTCTATTTATTTTTAATTTTGACTTTTTAACTAAGTGTAAAAATTTTTTTTAATGTATTTTGTACAAAAAAAATTATGTTTGACGTGAACGTCACGCCTTTTTTTGGACGTAAAATTCTAATTCGGCGATCATGTTGTTATAGTAATTTTTAAAATAAAATTCTATTCTATTCATTCTATAACAAAAAAAAAATCACAGCAAATTTCCTCCCCCAGAATTGGAAAAAAAATCATTTTTTGGTAACTTCATTATCAATATAGAAAATATTCTAATACCCCCCCCCCCCACTCGAGATCCTGAAATGAATTTTTCGTATCTTCATGAAAAAAATTGGAAAAATCCCTGTCCTATGGCAGCTACATTTTCATGAACTGGTTAAATTAGTACCACTGGCAATTGCACCTTGCTACTATGTCTAATTTTGAGGCAATAAGAAGAATAGAGAAAATTGATGATTCTCTTGTACAAAAATTTGAGCTACTTAAAAAAAAATGTTTTTGAGCCGAAACATTTTTGCATTTATATTCATTATTTACCTATCCCTATAAAACTTGCATCACAAAACCAAGTACAGGCAGAAAGTAAACAGAGGATTATTCCTCATTAATTTGTCTCAAAAAGACAAATTACTGAGGCATAAATAATACAAAAATGATAAATATAAAACATGACCTTTGTGTAAGAACAAACTACGGATTTCTCTAAGAATTTTGATAAACGAATAGATTTGCGCATTTTTTAGAGACAGGTGTTATAAAACCTTGTTTCCAGCAACATGGGAATTTACCAAATTTTGTGATGTGGTTGAAGATATTTGATAAAGGCTCAGCAATTTTGTCCGAAAAGGCTTTAATTAAGTCTGATGGGATGTCCAAGGGACAAATACATGATTTTTTAAGCTTAAGAATTTTGTTTATAACATCAGAGGGAGAAATAAAGGGGAAGGAAGCATTGGGAGGAATAGTCGGACTTGAGCCAGTGAAAGGGGGGAGACTTTGCACGATGGAAGCAAGGTACAAGTTCAGATCGTTGCCAGTCTTATTAGGGGGTTCAGGGAAATGAAAATCAATTTCGGAAGGACTTTTTTCGTATATTTCTTTAATTTTTCTGTACGATTGCTTGGGCTTGTTAGAATATAGATCTTTGAATTTATTATTATAATTATTATAAGCTGCTTTTCTTAATTTTTTCTTTAGTAACTTCCTTAGACTATCAGCCTCAGTAATGTGACCTACCTTGAAAAAGTTGATTTTTTTTTCTTATAAGCTTTTTTAAGACTCAGTAACATAAGGCTTATCTGTAGAACACGTTTTAAATTTTTTCTCAGGGAAGTGGAATTCATAATTACTCCTCAATAGATTTTGGAGGGACAAAGCCATGTAGTCAACGTCATTTGTTTGATACACAGTGGACCAATTTTCAGTAGTAATCCAGGAACCAAAATTGAAAAGTCCTGAGTCAGTGAGAGGTCTATAGGCGGTTTCAGTTATAGAAAACGACTGTTTAACTTTAGCCGGCGGAGATAGGAAAAGGCTAAAGTGGTAACTACCCCTTAGGGGGGCAGAGTGGAGACGGGTTTGTAAAACTTCGAAATATTAGTGCAAATTAAATCAAGAGTAGTATTGTCTTTCTTAGTTTTGACATTAACGACCTGTTTTAAATTAAAAGCATTACATGTAGAATCAAGGCTTAAATCGTTTGCGTCACCCATCAGGAAAATTCCTGCATTTGGGTATTTTGATAGTACAAAGTCAGCACTTGCATGTAATTTTTGCAATAAAATTTATTTTGTCAGCGGATCTCTGAGTAGGGGAGAAAAAAAACAACAAATGAAAATTAAATTAAAAGGACGCGGTAAGACTTTAGGTCGAACACACACCCACATAACTTTATCAAAGTGATTAAGACACGGAATTGGGATTTCACTTGGATATAAATCATTACAGATAAAGAACAGAATTCCGCCTCCTTTCTTACCCAGAGGGTGGTTTTCAGGTCTAAGTTTAATAAATTGAGAAAAAATGTTAATCTTTAACATGTGCAAATTTTGAGCTTGAACTTCAGTAATAGCGATTACATCTAAACTATATATTTTAGAAAGGGTGTCTAATTCATTGAGTTTGTCAAAGTTAAGGCTTTCAGCGTTGCTCAAGAAAAGTTTGGGGAATCGAAAGCGACTTGTGAAGGTACAGTTTTTACACTTTACTTTTTTTATATCACAGATGCGGTCAGGGGTTCTAGTGGAATTCTTGACGGGGGCTAAACATGGATAGTGAGAACAACAATTATTAAATGCAAAAGTTCTCAGACCAGAGTCACCCTGGAAGGGTGGGCACGAGGGATTAAACGCATGGGTCGGAGGCGGGGAAATAAGGGAGGGAAATAAGACGGTGGTATTTTCAGGAGGTTCAACTTGGTAGGGGTTAACTGGAGTGTTAAGAGGGAAGGGAGTTTTTTGGGAATATTGGGGTTTTTTTCTGGGTGGTAACAGTGGAAGTTTTTTGAGTGAGCAGGGAGGATTTGGGATAAAAAAGGATGAGTATGCACTGGCGAGCTAATTTTATTAGTTGAATGAAGGGGACTCGGCTTTTGGGTTGATTGAGAACTTGTAACTATATTGGGTTGATTGAGAACTTGTATGTATCTTACTATTAAAAATTTTACTGCGCCTGGCTATAGCACTATAATCCCTGTTTTTCAAATGTAATAACATGCACTTAGTCTCGAAACAAAGGCCACTTTGAAATTTATGGCAGGGTTTGGAATAGGAAAGGGAGCAATAATTGTCGTTACAGTGCCCAGTAGTTAAAAAAGACATACAAGGATGAACAAAGGTACAATCACTCTTTTTTATGCACTTGTTGGCCAAGTGAAAACGGCAGGCAATAGATTTCTTCCCTGATTTGGCTTCAGGAACCGATTTACTAATAATACTCAAGTTGTCACTGACCCCTGGAACTGGAATGTTCCAGAGCCAAAACTCGAGTTGAGTTAAAAGCTCAGACCCAACTTCTGATCCTCTACTGATGAGCGTTGACCTGATACTACTGATCCTTCTGGTTACTACTGACTGATGCATTCCTTGTCTTTTAAGCTTTGTACTATATGTGCCTTATTTTAATTACAAAATAATAGAAAATACGACAGAAAATTATGGAAAGCAGGACGCCCAGAACGTATTAAATTAAATACCTAACCTAACCATCTCTATGTTTTAAACATTTAATTAGAATATACCTGCATAGTTACCGTTAATCTGGCTCAGGCTAAGCTGATTACCCCTGAGTGGACACAGAACATTGACTGTTTGTATTTTGCTTCCGTTGTTTTACTCGGAGTAGTATATGTTGGTTCGATTTTTTTATATTCTCTTTTGATTTTATATTCCTTTTTTTCAAATTGTTTATTTAGTTTTTTTTTCCTTTTTCAACATTGAGGACGCCTTGTTGCGATGCAGGCGTGATATTCGTTTGATTGTAGCTGTTATTCTTCCTGCTGACCATAGGCCGGTAGTTTTCATAATTCACTTAGTTGATTTTACCAGATCTTAGTTTAGCTTACAGCAGAATTCTAGAGAAAATAATTGTTTTGTTTTGGCATAGTATTTATAGTTTGGGAAATATTAATGCCACTATATCACAGCTGTAATTGTTAATCCTACTTGTGTCTTTTATTCAGATCGACAATCTTATTAATATTACTAGGGGTGTAGTCCATCGTTCCATATAATTCAATAGATAGGTTGATGAGAAGAGAACAAAAGCCTCTTTGGGCCATGGCAAAAGCAAAAAAAAAAGAAAAATAAAACAAAAACTTACGGACCTAATAAAATCATATATAGAATAACGGTACCGTTACATAATGATAACACAGCAATAATTAAGACGCAAAATAAGACAAATAATACCTTAATAACGCACAATACTCGCACACAAAGTAGTAATAATGGCAAAAATAATAACACCAAAAATATTAACAACTCAAAACCGCGCTAACCTAAAGCTACTCACAATTCTTCAAAATTTTTCTTTCTTTTTTTATTCATTTTTAAATGCTAGATTCTTGTAATTTTCTGTATTCGGCTCTGGTAATGAATTCAGAAGTTAACGTATGCTCTATCTCCCGCTTGCATATCTTCAGGACATTTTCTTTAAAAATTATTTAACAATTTGCATTTCAATTATATTATATTTCAATTTTATTTATTTCAATTATATTTCAAAATGTGTTTTTCATCGTATCTTGGATGGCTAACGGAATATAAGTACCTAGACAGTTGGTTCTTGATGACAATGAGAAATATCCTTATTTGAATTACAACAGTCGCATTGGTCATGAAATCATTCATTTGTTGATTCTATGTACCAGTAAAGTCATTGAATTTGATTACTCAAGAACAAGGGAGGAAGGGGAATAAAGTCATATACTAATATGAATTAACATTTCAGGCAAAGCATTGCTTTCCAGGAGACTCTTGCTAGAATCAAGAAACGGGTTACCTTTAGTCAAAATAGAGGCATATTTGGATTTTCAGATAGTGACTGCATGGGAAAGGTAATGTATTGAGCGTTCCTGACCTCTATGTAGGAGGGAGGATCCTGCCTTCACGAGCTCTTCGAAAACAGCTTAAAAAAAACTGTATAAAAAACTAAGCAAAAAAGTGAAAAATTATGGATTGACATTGTATGATCCTTTATCCGAATCTGTGTTCTCAATTTTGGGACTTTCCGAATTTCAGGGTAAAGATTGCGATATTTGTAATGGCCCATAGGTTTGACCCAAAAAGAAAGGGGGACCAGGTGGTTTTTGTGTGACGGGAGGGTACATTAAGTGCACTTTCGGACATCTATTTTCAATTTTTTTTTCTGGTAGGAGAAGTCTTTTAAAAATTTCATATGGACAACAGGTCGGGTGTAAAAATGTGAATCCTGAAACGAGTTAAAATTATAATAAATACAAGAACCAGAACTTAAAATGAGAAAAGAAAATAATTAAAAACAAGAATTGGAAAACTGCCCCCCCCACTTAAACGGTAAATATTCTTAAGTTTATTCAAACCTTTAAATACTATTTTAAGGTTAAAATATCCGAATTTCTTAATTTTGTTTGCAGAGGTTTGAAGACGGACCTCAAAGCCGCAAACCCAAGCCTTACAAATAATGAATAATTTGCTTGATGGATAAGATAAGTGCAATGAATGAAAAAAATTAAAATTTTGGTGGGAGATTTTAACGCCCAGGTTGGTAGAAATAGGGATAGATGGTATACCACCCTAGGTAAATTTGGAAAGTGGACCCTACTCAATGCCTTTTTTGGTACTTATACATTATAACTAAACCCGAGCTATACACTAAAGAACTCAAGTTTGTTTAATGCCAATGAAATAAAATAAAATAGTAATATTATTTATTTGTTTAGAAAAAAATTTGGGCTAAATATTCGCACTTTAGGGGGTGGGGGGTAAGCATAGCATATGTTAAATGCATCACCTCACCTCGGTCTCTTCCTCCCCTAACCCCCCCCCCCCCAAAAAAAAAAAACATTTTAAATGTTTTAAACGCAATGAGAAATCACGCTTTGCAATTAGATTTTTAACGTTGTTGACAAGCTTCGTAGCAAATTTCGTGAGGAAATAGCACCTGAAAATGCTGAATTTGGCTATTTTCTGATTTAACAAATGAGCAGCAATTTTTTTTCTTTTTGCAGAATGACTTCGCGACGGCTATCAGATGCGGAAATCCTGCGCCTGCTTGAATCAGAAGATGGTGAAGCAGCAGAGGATTCTTGTACAGACGATGAGGAGGACCAGGAAATCCTTGACATTTCTAATAGCGAAGATTCCGATGATGACTATTTTCCTCCAGACGAGAACGGATATAGCAGCCCTGATGAAAACCTTTCTACTACAGTGAGTTTAAGCCAGCCGTATTCGAAGCGTAAAAAAACCGTTGCTGAAGGTCCTACATCTCCTGAATCGTCAAATGAGACCGATGACGACCCTCCTCTTATCCTCTCAGCTGCCAGGGGACGAACATCTTGTCATTCCAAGGAAAAAATCTTTGAAAGGAAAGAATGGTCATCGATGGTCGGCTGTCCCGCCGTCCAGACCTAACAAGGCAAAGGCGAGAAACATTGTTAGAGGTGTAGCTGGTCCTGTAAGTGGCGATGCAAAGACAAAATATTATGTTCGAAAGGGTTCTTTCGAGTACAATTGGCTTGGTAATTTCTAGCCAATGCTGGCCTCATCGTACCCCGTCTTCAGGACTTTCAAAATCTAGAGGCCGTTTTTAAAGTGGTGAGCCGTGTCTTTTTCGGATCTCTGACCCTCTTCTTCTATGTGGGAAGAAGACGGCGCTTTATGTATTTTTTTTTCAATATAGTTGCCCAGTAAGTGTAAATTTTCCTATTGTTTGGGTCAACAGACACCAAGCTGAGTATTGCAAGCAGATGAAACGAGTCGATTTGGATAAAAACTCCCAATTTCGGTTTTTGAAAAATAACTGTCAAGCAGCATAGGAATGAGGCTATAAAACTCAATTTCGGATGTTAAGGTTTTGCACTTTTGAGAATTTGTTTCTACTAGTCATAGAAACCGGAAATTTTCTTTTTGCTATTTGCTTGAAATTTAAAAATCTATGTAGCTACTTTTAGGTCCATATAGCAAGTCATTGATCACAAATTCAATTTGATTTACCTTTCAGACTAAACCTCACTATTTAGGCTATTTATGCTGTTGAATCTGAAAAAGAGCTAGCGAAACCCGTAGAAACCCCTCTTTTCCCCTTTATCTTCATAGTTTGATCTAAACTTGAATATCTGCTTTATTGAAGATCTGGTAAAGTGGCTCATCCAGTTTCAAGCTCAGTAAATAAACTGGAATACGTAGTGAAGTAAATCACGCGTTTTCACGCTTTTTCAAAACATGTGCAGGTTTTGATTTTGGCTCACCGTACATGAATAATTAAAACAAAATTTGCCTATTAATTTTACTTTTATTTGGTTATATGGCTTTCTCGAAACTTGTTTAATTTTATTTATGAACGTTTTTATTAGTAATAAATAAACGTAACTTACGATTTAACTTACGTAACGAACTTCTATGTTCATAGAATTTTAATACGTATATTAGGGGGTTCGCCAAATAGTCAATACCTTGCTCTTTAAGCTGAAGTTCGAATTTTTTCCAATTCTTTAAAAATGACCCCTTAATCACAACCAGTTGATCAATTGAAATCAGTTGAAAAACTTGTTGTTTTTTTTTTATTTAATTTCTGATCTTTTTCTTCAATAATGCTGGGAAATCCGGCGCCCCCTACATAGCAATGTCCCTTCCCCCATGAAAACTTCCTTCATGAAAAGATCCTCCCACATATCCCCCGAACCTCCCCCCACTACCAGAAAAAATCCCCCTGAAAACGTCTGCATACTTCCCAATAACCAGTACTATATGTTAACATTGGGTAAAGTTTATAACTTTCAGCCCTCCCCCAGGGGACTTCGGGGGATTAAGTCATCCTAAAAGACAAAGTTATCACATTTTCGACCATGTTGAACAAAATGGCTATCTCAAAATTTTGATCGGGTGACTTTGGGAAAAAATGAGCGTGGGAGGGGGCCTAGTTGCCCTCCATTTTTTTGTCACTTAAAAAGGGCACTAGAACTTTTAATTTCTATTCCAATGAGCCCTCCCACGATATTATAGGAGCCCTGGGTCGATACGATCACCCCTGGAAAAAAAAATTAACACGCATCCGTGATCTTTCTTCTGGCAAAATATGCAAAATTCCACATTTGTGTAGAGAGGAGCTTGTAACCTCTGCAGTAGGGTTCTCTGATACGCTGAATATGATGGTGTTATTTTCATTAAGGTTCTATAGCTTTTAAGGGGTTTCCTCCCTTTTTTCGAAATACAAAATTGCAACGAAAGGTTTTTTTACACAAAAATGCTAAAATAAAATCGCTGAGCAACATATTCAAAATCCACTGAAATCGCCCGCCGGGAAAACCTTCCGGGGCCGCTTAAAAAGGGTGGAAGTCCAAGACAAAAAAATCCAAGACAAGCAGATAAAGATAAAAAATGAATCAAATTTAAAGGAACATAAATTACCAGTGGAGGATCCAGGGGGCGAGGCCCCCTCTAGCGTAGTCGAAAGAAGTGTAGCTTTCAATTTGTATCTTTAATAAAGCAAAAGATATACGGTAGCAAAGTTTTATTCAAATTAATCCTTAACCAGTGACTATAACTTTAGTTCAGTAATATCATCCCAGGTGAGAAGGAAGGAAACCTATCAGTGCTTTATATCTAAAAAGGTAATTTTTTCTTTGTTGATGAAGATGGGGAACTGTAATCCTATAGATAGGTTAGTGTCAGATGCGAATGAATTTCTCCTTCTGTCCAAACTTTATAACAGATGAAATAACTCCTGCTTATTTCCTGCAGTATGTTCTATATTACCTGGGCCTTTTGATATTTTCAGACTGTCTGTACCACATTTCCTACCTCAATCATCCATATTTATGGCCGAGAGGAATAAAAATTTTGAGATAGCCATTTTGTTCAGCGTAGTTGATTTCCAGATAGGAAATATATTTTGAGGAGGATACTCCCCTGCAACCCTCAGGGCAAGGGTTTTAAGGTATGCCCTGGGGGCATATAAGGTTTTTATAGAAGGCGTTGTCGTAGAAACTGCAAAACAGGCTTATTCGATTGGAAATTAAAGGGGTATTGCACTTTTTAATAGTCAAAAATGATTGGATGGCAAATCGCCCCCCCCCACCCAGTCTGCCCCCCCACACCACACATCCACATATTCAGAGATCCCTCGTGTTACAAGGTGTTTATTTCAAAATCTTAATTTTAGTCTTTAGGAAGATACTCCCCCACAGCCCTCATAACAACGTTTTTAAACTATGCCCTGGGGGCATATAAGGTTTATATAGAAGGCGTTGTCGTAGAAACTTCAAAACAGGCTCATTCATTTGGAAATTAAAAAGCTAGTGCCCTGTTTAATAGTCGAAAGTGATTGGAGTGTAACTAGCCCCCCTCCCCCCAAGCCAATCATTTCCCCAAATACATCAAAGCCAAATTTTCAGAGAGCCAGTATGTTCAGCGTAGTTTATTTTCAGAGAGAAAACACATTTTTGAGGAGGATACTCCACCAAAGCCCTCAGAGCAAGGTTTTTAAGCTGTGCCCTGGGGGCATATAAGTTTTTTATAGAAGGTGTTGTCATAGAAACATCAAAACAGGCTCATTCAAATGGAAAGTAAAGGGCTAGTGCCCTTTTTAAAAGTTGAAAATGATTGAAGGGCAACTGGCCCCCCCACGCCCATCATTCCCCCAAACACATCCAATCAAAATTTTGAGATAGCCATTTTGTTCAGCTTAGTTGATTTCCAAATAGAAAATATATTTTTGAGGATACTCCCCCACAACCCTCAGGGCTAATCCTAAGTCTCACATAGTAGCATGTATATAATTATTTTCTAGAGTCTTAAAATATGTTTATTTTAAGATTTCATTCTCTGCTTCTTATTCAAAATCTGATGCTCTCTTTTCTTTGCTAATCCTATATTATTGTGGTATTTGGTCTATTTAAGTTCAGAAATTGAGGAGTAGCTAACATAGCAATTGAAAAAGCGCAATTGTCTAGAACAAAAATAGAGTATATGTGGAAAAAAACCTCACTGATCTTCAAATATTGATCCCTGCGATTTCCCATTAACTTGTTTTTAATAAAAATTATTTTCACATCATGGAAAATAATTTTTTGCTTGTTTCCGGTAGTTTTTCTTTGTATATTTGCTTGTTTCCGGTAGTTTTTCTTTTTGATATATTTCTAAACCCTTAAATGTAACTAGAAGTTGTCCCATCACTATTTTGTTCACAATGTCCTTATTTTTACGTTTTATTTCCTCGACTTCATCTATTATCGCACATTTTTTCTGTTTCTAATAATTTATGGCCTAGATCCTTTAATTTATGAAGATACTCTTTCCTAGAACCCAAGTTTTTTAGCCTGTTTCTGAATTGGGGTTATTCGTGTCTAAGTTCATTACTTGAAACTGCTAAGAGTTTGAATTCAGGCACGTTTTTTCTACTTTCGTATTATCATATTAAATCAATGAGTGTGGTAATTTTTAAAATGGCACTGCTGATAGAGCCGATTTGTAAATGCAGCATTTAAAACGTATGCAAAAAAAAAAAAAAAAAAAAAAGCCGCAAAAATAAAAATAATAAAAACCATGCTATGAATAAAAATTGAAAACCCCAACCAAAAAAAACTGGTAGGCACTAGACCTGCATTTAACAAAAGAGATACTTCTTTATTGGAAAGCAAGATGTTTTAATTAGTGTGTTGACATAAGAGACAGCAATGTGTATAAAAATTTTCAAAATTACTCTCTCATAGATTCTTCGGTAGGTTCAGCAGGGGCAGACTGGGTTTGGTTCGGTCGGTCAATGTCAGACATCTTCTTTGTTCCTGAGACTATATCATCAATCCTTAGAAGAAGAATTGCAGTCTGAAAATAAATACAAAATATTTGATTTATACTTATACATACATGAAGGGGGGGGGGGGGGGGGGTCGGGAATCCCTTCACCCTAAAAGTCAGCCTTTATTATCATTTTTCATAATGAATCTGGACTGTGGGAATGAACTTTTTTTTTGTCACAGCAGTGCTATTTTTGTATTATAGCACATATTGTAGCTCTTGAACACATCATGGCAACTGCTGGCTATTTTGTTATACGAAATAAAGTTGATAGTTCATAGATTTTTGTTCGGGAGGGGGGGGGTTCTTTTTCTCAACCCCCTCCCCCCAAAAAATCTTCCGAACACATCGAAAATTTGTTTATAAGCATATTTGTGACGTTTTTATGATAACAAAATTTAGGGGGGGGGGTTAAAACCCAGCAATCTTCCCTTTGATAAGCCTTCAACTTTTCTTTTAGAACTATCACTCCTTATTAGTACTTTTTCTGCATCATTGTGAATAATAGCTCCGGTGCCAAAGATGTAGTTTTTGTGAAAAATTGCATCCTAGTTTAATTCCATCATGTTTGACTCTTAAAAAGGCACTAAAATTTTCAATTTCGAACCGAATGAGCCTTCTCCCAAGTTTTCTTCACTTAAACCCTTGCTTGATTGAAAATCTCTCTATTTTCTTTCTTGTTATTCTTTCATCTTTTTACAGTTGCACGGCCATCTTCCTGCTGCTCTATATAATAATATATCTTTTGTTTCCGATCAATCGACTTATTATCTCCGTACTTCCAGCAATTTACAGATTCTTCATACTGCATCAGGGAGGTCTGATTTCAATCTTCTGACAGCTTGCGACAGCAATTGGAACACACTCCCTGCGTTTACACGAAGCTGCTGCACGTTTGGTACATTAAAAAATTATGTCAAGGAATTTGTAGCTAGTAATTCAGTTTTTTCCGGTTTCTCTTGGAGTGATGTCTCTGGATTGAATTCGATATTTATTTGATCTGGTAAATTCATGTGTTATTCCCTGCATAGCTTGTCATTCTGGGGATTATTAAGGTGGGCGAATGGATTTTTTTTATATTTTGTTTCCTGTCCCGGTGTGACTAAGGATGGAGAATAAGCTACTTTCAGTACCTATGTAACCTATCCTCAGTAGCTTCTCGTCATTTTTCCACATGATTTGGTGAACAACACTGAGAAAATCAATTGCTGGGGAGCAGTAACTGGAGTACAGTCAGGCCTCTTCTGTTGAAACGTGTACGACCAGGAACAATCTTACCGTACGAAATTCGTAGGTTCTAGAGTACCATACTAACAATAAAAGAACAAGTAGAAGTTAGCGACCAACCGAAGGCAAGGCCAAGCCATTTAAACTGTTCAACACACAGTATTGATGTTGTTTCCGTTACTAATGGGGGACAGGAATCTGGAATCTATATACTCTTCTCTAGATGACTAGAGCAGGTTCTGCGGATGAAGGATGACAGATTGCCAAAGATTGTCCTTTTCGGCCAGCTGTCCAGGGCTAAACGTAAAGCAGGTCATCCGCGGTAGGGGGGAGGATGTCGTAAAGAAAGATTTAAGAGAAATGGGAACTTCCTGGGAGGCTGTAAAGAGAAAGGCTTCGAATAGATTGGGATGGAAGAGGAGCGTTCGTAGCTGTTTTGGCCTGAGGCGGCTTAGTGCTGCGATGAGTTGTTAGTGGTAGTATATATTCTTCTCCCCATTCCTTTGCTCGACACGGAAGATGAACTGTGAACATCAATCCAACATATCTAACATTTCTTTTGGTTTTGTTTTAATGGTCTTTATATGTATAGAAAAAAGAGGAAAATCAATTTTCGTCTATAGACATACCATCGATTGAAAAATAGACCTTGTGGGTCAATAAAACAACTATACTGAAGACACAGAAAATGTAATTTTATAATTCCCACGAATTACACGAATAAAAACTAAAATGAATGACCAAATGTTTAATATTTCATACTTAGTTTTCTCAGTTTTGAACTTGCATTTGCAGTGATCATTGATGTCTTGTTTTTAGGTTGGATTGTTGGAATCAGAACAGTTCTGTTTGTAAAATTTTTGGAAGCAGCAAAACTATCCCATGTAAGTAATTTTCCCTTAAATCAGAGAGCACCGGGCACTTTCGGAGAAAATGGTCCAAATCTTCGTCCTCATCCCTACAAAGAGGACACACATACCGACCATCAGGATGTACTATCCCCCTGTCGAACACCATTTGCCTGGTCTGGATCGGAAGGCAATTCGCCCTAAGATTACATTGACATAAATTCATAGCCGGTAAATTGAATTTAAAATAAATTTCCTCTCCAAACTAGGTTTAACCTGATTATAATGCTTCAATGTAGCAGAATTTAAAACCAGCCCTTGCCAATACTGAATTTATTGACCCTCTAAGATAAATCGTAGCTGGCTTACTAAATTTGTTGGTGGATCACAGAAGCCAAGATCTTCATTCCATAAGTAAGAGCTTCCTACTCCTCCTAGTAATAAGCTAAGGTGGGATGGCTATGACGTTTTCGAACTATAACTCAACATCTGATAATAAGTTCCTCTTGCTAGTCCATATTCCTTACACCTGGTGGGCTTAAGCAAAAATCTAAACATCACAATAAACCCACTTAATTTTAACGAATACAGGCCCATATAACCTTTGAGAATCTGTGAATGAGTTGTCTGATGTAATCCAAACAGTCTTTTATAATACTGGAGCTGAAGGGACTCCAACTTCTCTGCTGCTTCTCCGCCCCAAATCTCTGCTCCATATTCTATTACTGGTAAATTTTTTGTATTAAATATTCTTTTATGCATTTTTAGGTTTTAAGTTTTTTCATCTAACATGTTTTGTTAAGGTTGTTATATAAGATATTGGGCACTTGCATGATATACGCCCTACAGCTCAAGTGGTTCATTCATTGACACATTATAGAATCGGTATTTTTTCGTTGGTTTCTTTCAGATAAGCGTGAGACAAGACAAATAGAAGTGAAAGAATAGACAGAAAATATATAGTTTAGGCTATATATTTGCAAATTAGGGTAAGAGGTAAAGTATTTGGACAGTGTGAAGTTAGAAAACAATTCTAACTAAATAATATGCAGAATATTTTTAGTTGTTGGCTGGAACTTACCCCAGAAATAGTTGTGAAATCTCAAAAATAGCCTGGATTGATTTTGGAAATAAAATTTTAACACTCATTAATCATAGACTAGGTTACGGGAGACATTTACCTTTGTTTTAAATTGCAGAATTCAGATCGTCATTTACTCACACAAAAACGACTGTGATGAAACAACTGATAGCCATCTAGAGAGCGGTGAAACAGGGACGTGTCCCTTATGGCACTGAGAAACTTGCGAGTTAATCCTGTAAGTTAAAAGAAATTCAAGTTTTGTTAAAATACTATTCAGTTTAAAATTTTAAACTAAATAGTATTAGCCGCTATCACAAATAGTGATAGCGGCTGGGAAATAAAAAGTTTTGATTGGGGGATGTTTATTCCATTTCTCAAAAATCAGGCAAATTTTCAGCAGCTGCGTAGCATTTGACGGGTAGCATTAGAATTAATAAATTTTATACATTTGGGATTAACATTCAAATCCGATTCTTCGATGTACTAAATTTTGCGACAAAACGGCATCATTTATGTCACCGAAGAGGATCAAAATAACGGAGAGTACAAAGTATAAGATAGCCAATCAATTTTTGATGTTTTATCCCCTCCCCCTACCTAGCTGAAGATTCTGAGCATCAAATTGTGAAACGAGGAAGATCATATTTTTCACTGTTAGCATGTATCTCTCTATTTATTTCATTTTGTTCTGCCATGGGTAGCAAATTACTGCAAAATTGTAAAGAACTGTTTGATGACTTGTTTAAAAGTAACTGCCTCTGTCTAAGTGCCTCTGATAAATTAGTCTCAATAGCTTAATCATAAAGTGACGGATGGCATCAAATGGTAATATTTGGTTGTCTTTTCAAGATTGGAAAGACAGGGAAGCATTACAAGGAAACCATTTTAATCTCCATGGTCGAAAACCCATAACCAAAGGGTTTACAATCCTTCCTTGCATATTCCTCCTCCCAGCCCCCATAGCAAGGGAAAAAACTGTAATGTATTTTGAAAAAACTGCTCAATGAAATAACAAAATCGTTTATTTACTTTCGTTTTAAGGAATATAATTGAATTTGCTGTGTGGAATTTTTCATAAGATACCGGTAACTACGTATCCTTCGGGTTTTAGTTATGCGAAAAAGTTGCACATATCTTGTGGGAAAATTTACTATTTTATTCTCCTAGATTAAGAAAACTCTTATTGATTTCATTAATTTCATCCGTCAAAATTAAACATATATCTTTTTGTAATGTAATTTTTTATATTTAAAAAAATTAGGAATGATTAACAACAAAAGTCCAAATTTTTATTGAGGAAGCAAAGATCGATGTTATAACTTAAAACGAAGGAATAATATTGCTGCGCAAGTTGCTCTAGCGACGCCAAATGGGAGTCGCAGTCGTCCCTCCTAGATTTTTGGTCCCCTCGCTAGATTTTGAAAAACATATTTTTTCGGGTGTTTTCATTAAAAATACCTGATTTTGCAATTTCATGGAGAAATTTAAAAACGCCAAAATTGTCCCCTCTTTTGGATTTTGAAAAAGCACTCCCCCCCCTTTCGTGATACAACACTATCTTTAGGGGTGGGGAAAAAGGGCGTTTGGGAGGGGGGGGGTATTTGCCCTTCGATCAATTTTGACTCTTAAGAGCTGGACTAGAACTTCCAATTTCCAATCAAATGAAGAAACTTCGAAAGGGCTCATTTGGCTGGAAATTGCGAAGTGCCCTCTTGAATAGTAAAAAGTGATTGCAGGGCAACCATTCCCCCCACCCCCTGATACCCATCATTTCCCCAAACACTTCCACTTAAAATTTTAATATAGTTGTTTTGTTTGACGTAGTTTAAAAGTCCAGAAATTATTTCTTTGAGGATGAGACCCCCCCCCAATTCCTCAGGACAAGGGTTGCAAGTTTTGCCCCAAGGGCATATAAGGTTTTATTGAGACAGTGGTCCTTAGATTTGCCCCACCCAATCCACTAAATCAAACTTCAAATCCGTGGCTTCTTTTGAATCATATTATCTTTCAATGGCCCAGACACGGAAGACAAATAGAATCTAACTTGAAAGTTTATTTATTGCAATATAATCTTAGTAAAAGAACGTTATATTCTATGAAGATCAAATTAAATGAACAGGTTATGATATGTAAAAGAAAATATAACCACTGCTGAGCTAAAAATTGTATTTTCTTTCGCACATTAATTAAAAACAGAAGAAATTGTAGGAAAAATTGAAAAAAATCTTTAGATTTCTAGGGGACAAGGTTACTATGAACCCCCTCCTCCGCTCATTCTATGTCAGTACTTAAACATTCAAACAAATAAAATTAAAACACATTTCATATTTTGCAAATCGATACATAAGAAATACAGAACGTGTCACTTCCGATTGCTTTTGTTTTTTTTTCTAGGAAGGACACGAGGGAGGGGGGAGAAATAGGGTGGAAACTTTAAAGTTTATTCACTAATTTTTTAATTTTTGGAATTAACTCTTAACACTTTAGAATATACTGCTAACGAATTTTCTAACTGTATCTAATATTTCTAATTTAACTCAACTGGTTTTACCTTTTTTGTGATTTACCACCCTTCCTCAATACCACTTCCAAAGAGATTCCTGCGAACATGATTCTTATATATCTCGCATCATACAAAAAGTATATAATTGGTAATTCGATGTGTGTGTTTGTGTGTTGACTTGTGCCTGTGTTTTCTTATATGTGTTTTTGCGCCCCTCAGTATAATCCTGCTAAGTAACTAAGAAGACTAATCCGCCTTTCCATGACAAATTTACAATGAAAAATAAGTAGCATACAAACAGAATTAAATTAAATGAAACTGATGTATTAGATATCTATACAATATAGGACAAGTTCGTAAAGTAATAAATCAATGCATACGCATACTAATGAACGTATTTTGGAGGAAATACAACATCTCGGAGGCATATGGACGTAAAAACATTAAAAATTAAGACAATTTGTATGGAAATACAAGAAAAGCAAGAATATGGAAAAATTCGGGATTTCACAGCAAAAGACCCTCAGTTATCGTAGGTATCAACATTAAAATACAACAACGAAAGCAAACGGCCTATAATCTCTTCTTTATGATTTTTTCGTTTGACAAACGGCCATCACATGTTCAAGTTAATAGAGCCGGATAAGTTTGGATTTTTTTTTCGTTGAAATGTAAGAGTTGGAATATTTCAGTAGTGTTTGTTAGGATTTACCTTGTCACTGTAACATTCTGAAGATGTTTCAAAGTTCATTTTGGATGTTTTTAGTTGAAATGTAAGAGTTGGAATATTTCAGTAGTGTTTTGTCGTGGTTTACATTGTCACTTTTACATTATGAAGATGTTTCAAAGTTCATTTTGGATTTTTTTTTTTTGAAATGTAAGAGTTTGAATATTTCAGTAGTGTTTTGTCATGGTTTACCTTGTCGAAATAGTCTTCATTGGAAAATATTTGAAAGTGTGTATTTTCCGAGAGGGGTTGCTGGGGATGAAATTGTTCATAGTAGCTAATAGATCACATTTTGATGCTAATAGATCATGTTTTGATGATAAATGCGTCGACGTTCGGGCAAAATTTAACCTAGTAATTCTACCAAAGAAACAGAGGAAACTTAAAGGGAGCGTAATTTGCTATGGGGCAGGGCGGCAACTAACCCCCTAGACTCCATTTGGCCCCCCAGCTGAAATTTAGTTTCTTCCAGCATCTTGTCAATAATAAAAGAAACCTGCATAATTCAAGCATCAAAAGAAGCAGATCAGCTTTTTTTAGTACATGTTTACCTTTATAGTACTATAAAGTACCTTTATAGTACTAAATAGTACCTTTATAGTACCAAAGGGCTTATTTTTTAGTTTTTACTGTCATTTTCACTTTATTTGGAAAATTGGCTCCAACTTTGCCCCCCCCCTCAGGATTTTGAGGAAATTACGCCACTTATTTTATTCATTTTTTTCGCCATTTGTTATCTTTATTGTACAGAGATATTAGCTTTTCATGTTTTGCATACCAATCGATATAAATAAAACCTCAAGTCTGCTGACAGCCAAACAAAGAAGTGGTTGCACATTAACTATTATAACTCTTCTATGAAAAGAATATGAGCAAATATAAATCTCATTAGACAAATTCTATGATCAGGTTCAATCCCTGCTATGGTAAGAAAACTTGTAGCATAAACTTTCTTAGGAAAATTCTTTTACTGTTCGAATCATTTTTCATATCTCTGTTTCTTTATGACTCCATGCGATTTTTCTCTTTTACCATTTGGGCAAAAAGTTCAACTTTTTTTTGGATATCAGCCCAAGTTTATAAAGGAAACCAGCAAATCATCCATTTTCTAAAATAATGGAATTTTTTAGGCCAATTGCTTTTAAACGTAATTCTAACATTATGAACTGTTACATATTTAAATTCAATCCTTAAAATACATACATTGAGCTTAAATCTGTCTTTTCAGATTTTTACTCATTATGTATAAGATTTGCCTTTGATATATTGTTTACTGATTTGAAAAATTTGACTCATTTATGACCTTAAGTAAAGAACGACGTGGGCACAATGTTTTTTTTTTTTTTTTTGTCTTAGACCAGGGCATTTCGTGTCGAAGAAGTTGTCGTAGAAACTTCGAAAAGGACTCATTCAACTGGAATTTGAAAGGGGTAGTGTCCTTTTAATCGTCAAAATTTATAAAAAAAAATTTATATATAATTTATATAAAATATTAAAATATCTCAAATAAAATAGTAATATATAATAAAATATACACATTTACATATTTATAGTATATTATATATTAATAAATATATTCATGATAATTATGATAATATATATATATATATATATATATATATATATATATATATATATATATATATATATATATATATATATATATATATATATATATATATATATATATATATATATATCATAAAGAAAGAAAAACGAGCAAAAATGGGGTTTTTATAGGCCAAATGACGATACTGAAAATTAAAAGCCAAAAATTAAAAGAATTAAAACCAAAAATTAAAAGAATTCGAAACGATAATTTCTTAAACCACATTGGCCTTACATCACATAAAGAAAGAAAAACGAGCAAAAATGGGGTTTTTATAGGCCAAATGACGATACTGAAAAAACAAAGCGAATATTTCGAGAGGACAAACGCCTCTCTTCTTCAGCGCGAAACGAAACGATGTATCAATAAAAGCCAAAATTTTGAAGGGTGAAAGGTTGACGATTTAGAAGAGTCGATGAAGTCTTTGCTCTGAGTATTTACTTTGGAACATAAAAATATTGCAAATTATTTATTTATTTATACCAAAATACGGTAAGTTTTATCAAGCTTGTCACACTAAACATTATAAAAAAGTTTATGATAATGCTGACAACATAACACATGCATACAATTCTATGAAAAATAACACACTATGAAAACATACGGGTCACAAAACAGCTAATACAAAAAAATAAAAATATTCTCGAAACGGAGTAATTGGTAATTTGCCATATGGGTAATCCAATACATGTTTATCAAATTTGAGACTCGAATCAAAGCAAACCCCAAGGTTTCGAACATACTCCACGATTGAAATTGATTTACCATCAGCGAAGTAATGGTAATGTTGAGGGAGCTTTATTTAAACGAAACAGGTTTAGAGTAAAAAAAAAAAATATAGCCCATTTCTAATTGTGAATTTTTTGTTTACCGATTGCTTTTCAAAACACTCGAACTTAAACTGTATTCTTTAAATTAAAGCAAATGAATAAAGTCCTCCATTTTCAAGGCTGCCCTACTCTTTAAAATATTCTTATATATTTGTATATATATATATATATATATATATATATATATATATATATATATATATATATATATATATATATATATATATATAT